>NW_022111324.1:40946311-40952497 GCF_000313985.2 Echinops telfairi | reverse complement strand
AAATATTTGACAAGCTTCAGCAACGAAGATACATGGATGGTAAATAAGGTCAGAAAAAAGTGTTCAACGGCACTAGGCACTGGGGAGTGGGATACTATCCCATATATGTTAGAATAGCCAAACAGGAATGGAAAACTAATACAAAATAAGATGGAAACATCACTCTATGAAGCTATGGCCATCCATTAAGGGGGGAGGCAGGTGGGAATAGCAAAGGGCCCCATGGATAAGTTTTTGTCATGAGTAAGCTGTTACACATACTTTTTATTTTCATGACTCAAGTTCTGTTGAATGTTACAGAAATGTGCACCAAAATATAAAATGAGTTTCCTGTAAATAATTTAACAAATACCTGGATACCATAATGAAATTTAGACTTTAAGGATATAAGATGCAGGTGCATGAATATCTATAATTCCATTGGCTACTAGTGCACTATGAAAACTAAGAACTAATGAAGAATCCTGGAAACTAACTGTAGACTCAAAAGAACTGAGAGAAATCGTGCTTCCAGAAGCTAAAAGTTGAAGGAAAAGAATTTGTACTAAAAGAAGTAGAGTTTTCTCGTGGACTTTTAGAAGCTCCTTCTGTGAAGATTTCACTTAATTGAAAAGCAGTTATTCCTATATTGATTTCATACTGTTTATACAGAGCTTGGAATTCCTAAGACATTTCTATAAAATTTCTATGCAGAAATTGACATAGAATGAATTTCATCTCAAAGAGATGGCATGTGGTCAAGAATATAAGAACTGGGTTCCACCAGATACCCCGCTTCCTTCAAGGTGCCTCTCAAAACACAATTATTCACTGCTTTGAGCCATTGCTGACTCACAGTGACCCAGGAGGACAAAAGTAGGACGTCCCCTATACATTTCCTAGACCATCACTGCTTACAGGTGTAGAAAGCCCTGTCTTTCTCCTGCGGAGGAGCTGGTGGTTTCCATGTGGACATATGGGATCACAGCCCATCGAATAACCTTTATGCAACCCGGCTCCTTCAGGTGCCCCCAGCTGGATAAATTATTCAAACTTTAGTTAATAGCTGGGCAACAAGGTGAGGCAGACGAGCCACAGAGACTCCATTTGGTTGACTGCTGGATGACCTGTTCTTTCCCCCCTCCTTTCCCAGAAACTCATGTCAATTATTGTTTTCCAAGTGTACTAATGCATACCCTGAATCAGGGCATTGTAATTAGTCTTGCTGCTCTTTAAATTTGTACTTTTGGATGCTATAATTAACATACGAGTTTTGCTGTTCTCCCTTCTGTCACACTGAGGTCGTTAGTTTATTGTGCCAACCAGGCTGATAAACACATGTGGGGTTAATTGAAGGGTGGAGGGATAAATGGCTCAGTGAGCCTAGCCTTTTTAGTTATTGGGTCTCTTGCTTTCTGACGGTCAGACCAGGGTGCAGCTGCCTTAGCCAGTTCCCTGCTTCAGCTGGCAAGGCTCACCTCCTGCAAGACATCCCTCAGGAGAAGCCCCATGGACCTACCCTGATGCAGCCCTGGGTGCTGGAGCAGCTGTCTAGAGACCCTGACAGCACTGAGATGTTTATACATTCACTGACTCAGCTTTCCTCCTGCAGTGGGCATCATTGAGCGTGTTTTGTGAGATGGAGGAGGACTTTGTGGATTGGTGTCGGACATATGGGGTAATGAGTTAATTTGGGGCTTGTGGGCTTGGGCAGCACTGGGTTGGGATGTTTTCTTGATGTGCACTGGCCCTTTATATAAAACTCTCTCTTATGCATGAGTTTCTGTGGATTTGTTTCTCTAAAGTACCCAGACTAACACACACATGTACCTGCCTAACTGAAAGGATCTTCATAGGTGAGCCACTAGGAGGTGGATTTTGCCTTTAAAAGCTTGCTCATAACTGTTTTTAGTGCTGCAGATCAGGAGAGTGCTTTATCTTGCTGCAGGGCAGCCAGCTGAATAAGGAGTCATCTAAATTTTCAAGACGATATAGTGTGTATTGCTTATTTGAACCCACAACATAGGGACTCAGAAGTAGTATCAAGAGGCTAAATAACCTAGTGGAATACAGCCCAGCAGTAAAATTCTTAGTCATAATGTTGGCCATAGAGACGAGGAGCATTCTCCAAACAACCAGTATCTCTAAGAAGTTTGGAGGGGTTTTTTTGTTTTGCTTTGTTTTTAAATTTTTTTAACCGAGCTACAAAATCAAAGCAAGAAGCACAAACCATGATTGGGGTATTTGGTTTGGGAAGAGACTGCTTACTACACTCACTAGGGAATGTTTTAAACCACTACTAAACAACCTACCAGGATAAAGTTATATGGTATTATCCGACCCTCAAAATATCTTTGCACCACCAGTCAAAAAGATTTGAAGTAGTCCACAACAGAGAAGTAGATTTCATTTTTCACATTACTCACACATTCATGAAGAAAATCATTGTTGCCTAGAATGTATTCGATTTATCGTGATTTTCATAACCAGTAACTGATTTCTCTAACAGAGAATAATTGGAATTTGAATCTCCTGATTAGGGATCACGTTTTTTTCTGCTAACGCAAATCAGCAATAGGACAAAAACCATCAGATACAGCAAACCGAATGTATATACTGCATCCCTGACAGAACAGTAGAGTCATTTAAAATGACCTAGGTTGGGGAGTGGTGATCTGTTTGCCTGACTAAATGAATGGAGGAAAAGCCTTACTACGCATGGGGATGAACGCAGATCATCTGTGGATAGACTGGGCAAGAATGGCCAGGGTAGGGCAGATTTAACACAGGAACGAAACTTCATACTTCTTTCTTGTTTCTAAAATGTTTTCTTTTCTCTACCAGATCTTACATACCTGGGACCTAATTGCATTTATAATTTTCCAGGAAGGATCAAGTGTTAGTGTGGACCGCAGTAACAGTTCTAAGTACTGTAATACTGATCAATTTACCCAAACATTATTTCTTCTTCTCCTCAGTCTAACCTGAAATTCACGTCTTCTGTCTTCCTTGCAGTGTGGATAAGACATTGACATACGTTTGATTTTATCCTGTTCTGTTTCATATTACTGGACAGATACAAAGTGGAAAACACTGCTTAGAATTAGACTGTCACCATAATTGTGGGGTACTTCTCTGGCGGTTCCATCCTTGCTTAGAGGACTAGATGAAGGATAATGGGAAAACTAATGTTAAGTAAAAATAAGGGTAAGATTGTTGTCCAGAAGGGAAGCAAAGGTAACAATGCTAAAATTGCATTGGTATTTTGTGAGAAACTGAGAGAATGAAAACATAATAATCTAAAGTTTATAATTGTAAATATCCATATTGATTAAGATTTTTTTTGCAGAAATCCCCTTTTATATGAATTTGAAGATACAGCTTGGGTTCTGGAGTCTACAAAAGCATTCACAAAAAGCTCATGTATATTTTAATGATTACATATATATTAATGATTCTAATAAGATCTTATTTGTATGAGTAACCCCTATTGGGAGGTTAGTTTTTGGGAAATGTTACCTCTAAAGGACTTTCTGTGACAACAGATCTTCTGATAACTGTTGAACTACAACCAAGAAGATTATGCATTGAATATCTCGGACATAAAATATTTTTGTCATGTGTGATCTTTTCATATGATCTAGAATTACAATGTCTTCAGAAGTGGGAGTGCTACAGTTCATTTTGAAAATAAGCTTCTGATGAAACACAGTCACCCTTGCTCCTTTATGTAACTACTCGATGCTATAAAACAGCATTGAAGTCGCTGTAACGGAAACCATATCATGCTGTTAGGTACCATCAAGTCCCTTCCGACTCATGGCAGCCGAGGCTCAACAGAACGACACACGACCTAGTCCCGCACCAGCCTTGCAACTGTTCCCACGTTTGAACCCATCGATGCAGCCATTGTGTCAGTTTGTCCCATGAATGTGTTCCTCTTTTTGCTGCCCCTCGATTTTACCTGCAATGATGTTCATCTCCAGGAACCCATCACTCCTGACAACATGTCCAAAGTACCTGAGACCAACTCTTGCCGTCCGTGCCTCTAAGGAGCATTCTGGCAGTGGTGGTTTTGTGTGTGTGTGTCCTGCACACTGTAAACTCCACTTACTGTATGTAGGCTAAGGCACTTTGGTGGGCTGTGGGGCAGGCATTGTTGGTTTGATAACCTAACCCTGAGTTTGGCAGTTCGAAACCACCAGCCACTGTGCAGAAAAAGGTAATTACAGCCTGGATACCCTCACAGAATCGACTCAAAGGCAGTGGGTTTGCTTTTTTTAATACGTTTCGTGTAAGTCTATTCATTAAGTAAAAACAGTATCATTTTAATGTATTCAAACCGTTGAATTGTTGTCATTGTTGTTAGGTACCATCGAGTTGGTTGTGAACCATAGAAACATTATGCACAATGGAACAAAACACGGCATAGTCTGGTGCCGTTCTCACAATTCTTCCTACACTTGAGCCTGTTGCTGAAGCCACTGTGTGAATCCAGCTGGTTTCTGTCTTCCTTATTCAATGCCTGAAATTCACATGCACATGATGCAATGGAGACTACTCTGACTTGGGTCAAGTATACCTCAGTCCACAAAACAACATCCTTGCTCTCCAAAATTATAACGAGTTCTTGCCCAGCATTACCTAATGCAATATATCTTTTGATCTCTTGACTGCTGCTTCCATGGGCATTGGTAGTGGACAAAACAAGACAAAATCTTTGACAATTTCAACATTTTCTCCATTTATCATGATGTTACCTACTGGTATAGTTGTGAGGATTTTCATCTTTCTTTCATTGGATTTAAATCATACCAAGGACTATAATCCTTGATCTTCATCAGCAAGTGTTTCAATTCTGCCTCGCTTTCAGCAAAGCAAGATTATGTCATCTTCACCCCACAGGTTGTTAATAAGCCTTCCCACAATCCTGATACCACACTCTTCTTCATATAATATTGTATCTCAGACAATTTGTTTAGCATACATATTGAACAAGTATGGTGAAAGGATATGACCTTGATGCACACCTTTCCTACTTTTAAACCACGCCATATTCCTTTGTTCTAGTCACATCACTGCCTTTTGATCCACGTGCAAGTTCCTCCTGAGCACAATGAGGTGTTCTGGAATTCCCATTCTTCTCAAAGGTATCCACAGTTGATTATGGTCCACACAGTTGTGTCTTTCAATAATCCATGAAACATAAGTAAGCATCTTTCTAGTATTCTTTGCTTTGAGCCAAGATCCATCTGACATCAGCAATGGCATCCCTTGTGTCATGCCCTCTTCTCAATCCAGCCTGAAATGGCGGCAGTTCCCTGTCGATGAACTGCTATAACCAGTGTTGGATGATCTGAAGAAACTTCTATTTATGTGAGATGTTAGTGATATCACTTTTTAGTTTGAACTTTCTGTTGTGTCTCCTTTTTTGGATTGGGCCATAATACGTATCTCTTCCAGAGAGTTGACCGCGTAGCTGTCTTACAGATGTCCTGCCACAGACAAGCTGGTGCTCCCAGGCTTCCTCCGCTCTCTGAAGCATTTCAAGGCGTCTTCCGTCAACTCCTTCAGCCTCATTTTTAGATAAAGCATGCAGTGCAGCTGGAGCTTATTCCTTCAGCACAATTGATTCTGGTCCAAATGGTGGAAACTTGGCCCATTCTTTTTGGTACAGGGACGCTGCATATTCTTTCCATCTTCTCTTGATGCTCCCTCCGGCAGTTAATATTTTGTCTATAGAAATTTTCAGAATTGCAACTTGAGGCTTGAATTTTTCCTTGAGTTCTTTCAGTGTCGGATTTGCTGAGCACGTTCTTGCCCTTCGGTTTTCGAATTTTAGGTCCTTGCGCATTTTGTTATAATACTTGGCTTTTCCTTCTCTAGCTACTACTTGACTTCATCCATACCTTCATCTACTCTGGGATTAAGAGTAAGTTTCAGAGTTTCTTCTGACAGCTACTTTGATCGTTCGCTTTCTTCATGAATGATGGTTTTTGCTTTTTTTCTTTAAAAAAAAATATTTTATTGAGGGCTCATACAATTCTTATCACAGTCCAAACCTACATCCACTGAGTCAAGCACCTATGTACACCTGTTGCCCTCATCAATCGCAAACCATTTGCCCTCTACTTTAGCCCTCAATATCGTTTGCTCGTTTTCCTCCTCCCTCTCCCTCCCCTTTCCCCCCCTCCCTCCAGAACCCTT
>NW_022111324.1:40928409-40945650 GCF_000313985.2 Echinops telfairi | reverse complement strand
TTTAAGACCCCAAATGCTATATCTTTTGGTAGCCAGGCATGGTTTTAATATCCTCCGATAGCTCATTAGGTTTTCTGTCATTAGTGTTCAAAGCATCAATTCTGTTCTTGAGATATTCTCAAAGTTCATGTTGGATAGACTCAAGGTCATATTTTTACTACTGTGGATTTTTTTTTCACCTTTATCCTGAATTTATATATGATCATTTGATAGTCTGTAATCTGGTTTTAGCTGCTGATTTTGAACTTCTCCATAATATCTTCCCATAGATGTAATTTTATATCTATATACTCCATTTGGGGAATTCCATATATATTGTAGCCTTTTGTTTTGTTGAAAATAGGTTTACTATGAGCAAGTCACTGGTTTTGCAAAATTTATCATGCGATCTCCAGCTTCATTTCTATCCCCAAATCTATATTTTCCAACTCCTATTCTTTCTCTTTGTGTCCAACTTTTGCATTCTAATCTACAATAAGTATCCATGTATATTGATTGCATATCTGATCAATTTTCAAGTAATGACATCGGTAGCATTCTTCACTTTATTCATCATTTTGTGGTTGGTGCATGAAACTGAATAATAGTTCTATTGATTGGATTTCCTTGAAGGTGGGCACATATAATCCAATCACTGATAACACTATACTCATGGTGGATTTGGTAAGATCCTTTATGACAATGAATGCCATGCCATTCCTCCTGACTGTGCTATTCCAGGTATACTAAATCATATGATTTTCTGATTCAAATGGCCCATGCCAATCCATTTCAGCTCACTCGCCTAAGATATCAATCAATATTCATGATGAAGAATAATGCCTGCAAAGCAATTTTAAAAATTATGTATACTTCAAGAAAACCACAAACAAATTAAGAAAAACACAGACAACACAATGTACAGCTTCAATAAAACAATACAAACAGAAAATGACAAAATAAATAGACAATTTGAGACCATACACAAACAGCAAGCAGAAAGCCAGAAGATTAGATCAAAATTTTGCAAGGATCAAAGAGTAATATTCAGTCAATTATAGAATCCAAGACCTAGATACTAATTTATATGCAGAAAAATCAGGAACCAAATGAAGAAAGCCTAAGAATTATGTGGGACAGGATCAAGAGAAATGATTTTCATATGTTGAAATTTAAAATAGGAGGAGGCCATAAAAAGACAAAAAAACCCACAGAGGGTAATATTGAATAATTGGTATTAGAAAACTTTTCAAATATCACGAAAGACAAAAAAAGTTTACATTTAAGACACTCCAAAATTTAAGCTGGAAAGCCCACTTAACAAAAATATAATATTGTATTTTTCCTTTGGTCTGTAAATAAGCTCATTTATTTTGCTAAATAGTTATTAAGAAGCTTTTATATAATGCATACATATAGATAAAACAATGCATCGTGTCCATTGACTAATCAAGACACATGCATTCTCCACGGTGAGTGTATACCAGTGCTATGAAATTACAAACCGTCTGAGATATTACTTACTGACACGAACGCATCTGGGAGAAGGGGACCAGTCCTGCTCCGTACATGTGATGGAGGTGTGTCCATTCGGGAGACTGTAGCCACGATTACACCGAATATTTACAGACTGGCCTTGTAGATAATCACGCTGTGCATGATAAACATATCCATTTTCCACTTCATACAAGTGACATTTTCCTATGGACCACAACAATAATAGTAGTAATAAGTTAAAAGTGCAAATCAGGTCAGAGAGTGTATTGAAATTTATTTCTGCGGTGTTTAAATTAGCGTATGTAAGATTCTAAAACTAATGAATTAGAAGACAAAATGTCAGGCGACTCCAACATATTTTTTAGAAGGAAAGTAAATATTCAAAGCTATTTGCACTAAGTATGTATCATTCAAATATTTGCAGTATAACTCTGGGATATTTTTATCCATTTTCTCCTCTATTTCTCATTTGAGTTTCATGAATACTCATTCACAAAAGCACACAACTCTTTGGGTTTTTGCTGCGACCACTCTTCTGAAGGCTCCATATAATGGTACAAGATACAATTGCAATCGCTTCTGAGCTCTTCCCGCTGCTCTTGAAAGAGTCAGCCATATCCAATTTTAAGGACGTTCACTCACTGAGGCATGGGACTTCTGGTGTCCATCCTTCTCTCGTGCAGGTAATGTATTCCCAAGAAGACTGCGAAGGTGTCACAAAACCCGAATCACAGGAGTAGTAGTAATATTTCCCTGTTGCTACTGGAAAGTACGGTCGATATCTCTCTGCATGAAGCAGATGCCCATGATTGATTTTTGGAAAAGCACAAGGCTGCCCTTGGAATAAAAATAAAGAGAGTCCAAATCATATTTTGTCTTAGTAATTAAAATTTCACGGAACATAGAAGTTATATCACTGAGATACTAGAGATCATCTTTGCTGATGAGGATGAAGTTACCTTTGATTGATCTAATGATGTATACCATTATGTATGTACTCTCTAAAAAGACAACCGCAAGACCAGTGAGTTGGTCTCATTGAGGACACCTCTTCCTAACAGTGGACCATTCTGTTAAAGGACCAAGAGGCTAAATTTACCATCCAGCTATCTGTCTACTCTTCTTTCTTTTTATCCCCAGCAGAAACCAGAATACTGCTTGCTATTTCCCTCCATATCTACTCAGATAGAGCAGGGTATATGAGAAATTTTAGAGTAAGAATAATTGAAATATACAAGGAGTTAAGACTGAGCTAAAGTTTTGATAATTTCTAATTTTAATTGCAGATAAGGTGTTTCTTCAATGTTTTATAAAATATTTATTTTTAACTCAAGCAAAATGCAATTGTATTTTATTAAGTTATTATATTAAGAGTAATTTTGGCTCATGTAAATACATGCTACTTTCTTTATCAACATGATAAGCCTATTTTAAAGAAATTGTGCCATATTTATGGGATAATGTAAAGATATAATTCTAGGACCAGAATAAATAAAACTTCTTCCACTAAATGTGATTCTTCCATTTACAGGAAACATTGTTGTTAGCTGCCATCATCACTTATCAAGTTACAACACCAATTATGTCAGGAGAGATGCCATCACTTAAAAATGTAATTTTAAAAATAATGTCTGACACATCTGTATATGTGTTCACATGTATGATATATTCTTTAAGGCAAGGAACTAATTCTGCTCCATTAATTCTAATCAATTTTTAAATAAACTGACAAAACATATCAAATAAAGGGAGAGTACACTGGGAATCAACCATGAATTATTGGAATGTAAATTAAAGGCACGTTGTTGCTGTTAGACGCAGTTGAGTCCATTCTGATTCACGGTGACCAATGCTCGGCAGAACAAAAAGCACTGCTTCTCTGCACCATCTTCACTCGTTTCAGCCCTTCTGTGCATCCACTGTGCCCGTCCACCTTGGTGCAGGTCTTCTTATGTTTCAATGACCCGTTACATTTCCAAGGAACGTCTCCTTCTGCAGGGACTAGTGTCTCTTGATGAAACGTTTAAAGTATGTTAGATGAAGGCTCACAAACCTTGGCTCCAAGGAGCATCTGAGTCTACTTCTTCCAAGTCAGCTTTGTTTGTTCTTTTGGCAGTGCAAAATGCTCGCAATATTTTTTCATCAGCACCAGAATTCAAATTCACTGCTTGTTCTTTGATTTCCCTTATTCCACGTCAAACTTCCACATGCATATGAGACACCTGAAAACAGTATGGCTTCAGTCCAACAAACCTTCGTTCTCAAAGTGACATCCTTGCTTCTCAACACTTTAAAGAGAATTTGTGATGCAGATTTACCCAGTGCAATGCATCACTTGATCTCTTGACTGCTACTTCCATTAACACTGAGTGTAGACCCAAGTAAGAAAAAAATCATGGACAACTTCAACCTTTTTTCCGTTTATCTTGATGTTACATATTGGTCCAGTTGTGAGGATTTGGGTCATCTATAGATTGAGTTGTCTTCCATACTGAAGGCTGTAATCCTTGATTTTCATTTGTAAGTGCTTCATGTACTCTTCACTTTCTGCAAGCAAGTTTGTGCTATCCGCATATCTCAGATTGTTAATAAACCTTCTTACAATTCTTATGCCACATTCTTCTTCATATAATCCAAGTTCTCTGATTATTTGCTCAGCATACAGATTGAATAAGTGTGATGGGAGGATACAGTGATGCGCACCTTTCCTGATGTTAAATCATGCAGTGTTCCCTTGTCTTGATCCACGTGCAGGTTCCACATGAGCCCAAATGTGTGTTCTGGAATTCTCATTCTTTTCCAGTCTAACCATAGTTTGCTATGATTCATATAGTCAAATGGTTTTGCCTAGTCAATAAAATGCAATTAAACATTCATCTGACATCAACTATGATATCCCTTGTTCCACATGCTCTTCTGAATCTGACCCAAGTTTCTAACACTTTTCTCTCGATGTACTAATACAACATTTGTTGAATGATCATCAGCAAAGTTTACTTGCATGTGATATTAATGATATTTTTCTATGATTTGAGCACTCTGTTGGGTCACCTTTCTCTGGAATGGGTAAACATATGGACCTCTTTCACTTTGTTGTTCACGTCGCTGTCTTCCAAATGTCCTGGCATAGACAGATGAATGTTTTACTACTTCATCAGCTTGCTGAATGCTCTAACTGGTATTCATCAATTCTTGGACCACCCCCACACAACATAATTTTTTGGCATTTGCTTACAGTGCAGCTTGAACGTCTTTCTTTCGCACAATTGCTTCTTGCTCATATACTATCTCTTGAAGTGGTGGGATGTTGATTAATTGTTTTTAGTATTGTGACTCTGGGTATTCTTTCCATAAATCTTTTGGCATTTCCTGTATTATTCAATATTTTGCTCATAGAATCCTTCAATATCAAAACATGAAGCTGAATTTTTCTTTTGTTCTTTCAAAGTAAGATATTCTGGGTGTCTTCTTTCTCTTTGGGTTTCTAATTCTAGTTCTTTTCACATTTTATTTTAATACTTTGCTGTGTCTTCTCAGGCTCCCCTTTGAAATTTTCTGTTCAGCTCTTTGACTTCACCATTTCTTCTATTTGCCTTAGCTACTTACTCTATGAACTCATTAAAGCTCATTAAAGTGACAAGAAATAAAAGATTAAAATTAATGTTGGGAGACCAAAAACACGTATACAATATATACATTTTAAAATTCTTTAACACATGCATGCATCTTTTTTATCTTGAAATCACTGACTTGTTTTCTTCTTGTTACATTAGAGAATTTTTTCATGTAGCTTCTACACGTGTGTTACTTGGACGAAAACATCCAATACATGCATTTTGTAAACAATTTTCTTAAATCAGAAGTTCCTGAATGATACTCTCTATGTATACAATGTGGGTTTATAATCAATTCTCTTAGAATTACTAGGCTTTTCCCATTGCCTTTAACACTATTCATATGCTCATATTAGTTTCATTCTTTTTCAGAAAATATTTACATTTTCCTTTCTCCACAACTTTTTAAAGACTTAAGTTTTGTTTCCTTATTTCATCTGAATTTTACAGTTTTTCATCATGATTTACCAAGACATATCAATTCTACCTTTGGCACTATTGTGTCATTGAATTTGCCCAAAATGAGTGCTAAAAGCAGTCAAATTAACTACTAACTGTACAACTGAGATTGAAATCCTAGTCCTTAGGTTTTCAATGCAAGTTTGCTTGTCTATACCATTATGGTATTTCCTAGGATGAATAAATCTAATAGCCAAAATATTTTTTTCCCTAAAAGTACAAAATGTATATGTGATCAAAAGTTGTATCACTCTACTACAGGTGTGAGCCCTTACATAATTCTTTCTTATTATTAATTTGGAATTCTTAATACTTGACTTCAGGGATCCTAAAGGCTTAATAGAGTGCCCTGGATTACAGTTGGGTTATTCTTTGGACTTCCAACTGCAAGGCCAGCAGTTCAAAGCCACCAGTTACTATATGGGAGAAAGATGAGACTTTCTACCCCCATAAGGATTTACAGCCACGGGAACCCCTGGGGGCAGTTCTACTCTGTCCTGCAGGGTCACTATTAGTTGGAATCAACTTGATGGCACAGAGTTTGTTTGGGGGAGGGCATATTTGAATCTGTTTTTTTTGGTCTCTTTTACAAGATCTCTCCTTGAAGTTATTGTAAAATTCCAAATACTGTCTGACCATCATTGAGATCCACAGAACTAAGAATAGACTCCTCCACCTCTTTTCCAAGTAACCAAGTCTCTGAGCTCAGTATAAGCCCTTATTGCAGTGTTGGTTACAACATGGTGCTAACCCAAACTGACCTCTAAAAAATGATTAGAATACTGACTGGTTTTATAGAAATTTCTAAGAAACCTGTCCTAGTGAAGTTGATTAATTTCATCTAAACCCATATTAATATAATAATCGCTGAAAAATTTTCACATTATTAGAATCATCCTCTCATATAGCATCCTCTTTGAATGGTGTTTCTCTTCTAAATCATATTTACTTTCATCAGTGAGTTTGTTCTGTCTTCTAAATGTCTAGACACTCTAATGGCATAAATGAATGATGGAATAATTATAGAAACAGAGTCTTGCACCTGATCTTCACGTAACATTTAAATAAATAACCTGATGAATAAGTCAGTATCTCTATTTTGTCCCCAGGAATTCTAGAAGGTCCTTTGTGGAAGGCCAGTAGCAATTTGGCCTGAATTCACCCATAGACGGTTGGGTTGCTCTCTCATTTCCAAAATCAGGCATAAAATTACTTTACTATTCAACTTGAAATTGGCTTCAGAGTGATAATACCTTTCTTTGTTAGAAACTTAAGCTTTTGTTAATTTGTTTTAGGATTATATCTGTTTTAATATTGAAGTAATTGCCTCACTTTTTTATCACTATTTATTTATTTTGTTTCATGGATAGTCCAGTGTACTGATGGTATGTAGTATACTATGAAATTGAAAAAAAAATTGAGAGTAATAAAACAAAAATTATGAGCAAAACTTAAAACGGATAGAGAAAGCGCCAGAATATTGAGTCACAATTTGCTTTGTGTAATCATTATTTAAGATTACACAAATTTTTCAATACTGCTTCCAAATCAAGGAGCCTCGTTTTCCTTCTACTGAGTGTGTGCTGGAATTAGAGTCTCACGTCTGGGGTATGGATATGGCTGAAGTTGGAATCAGTATTAGTTGGAATAACTTGATGGCAGTGAGTTTGTTTTGAGAAGGGCATATTTAAATCTGGCTTTTGCCTCTTTTACATGATCTATTGTTTGTCACTGTTGTTTCTGTTGATTGTTGTTCTTGTTCTCGTTAGGTGCTATGGAGTCTGTTCTGAGAGTAGTGACCTTATGTGCAAGAGAACAAAACAAAACACTGCCTGGTACTGGTCCATCCTCCTAATCGTTCTTGTGTTTACATCCACCATTTCAGCCACTGGTCAATCTCTCTGGTCAAAAGTCTTCCCCTTCGTGCCGCTCCACCACGTTATCAAGCATGGTTTTCTCCTCATAACACGTCCAAAGCAGCTGTGAGGGAAGTTAGCTGCAATTCAAGCAGTGCATGGAGGGTCCACGTGTCAAGAAGCTGATGCCTCTTCCTCAAAGCCACGTGAGTGAGCCACCTTGGAAGCAGATGCTCCAGCCCAGTCAAGCCATCAGGTGATTGTGGAACCATTGCAATCATCTGGTCAGCTTACTGGAGAGAGTCTGGATCAGAACAAACAGCTAAGCCCGCTTCCAATTGCTAACTGATAAAGATCAGGAGATGATAAAGGTTTTTTGTTTTAAGCCAATACATTTTAAGATGAATTTGTTGCACCGCAATAGAGAAATAGCAACGTTTCAAGTGCTACTGTTATTCCTCATGCTTTAATTCTGATATTGGGAGAGTAATATTATTTATAGAAATGCATATTCTTATTCACACATAGTTATATGCAATTGTGAGTAACAAAACAATTAACAGCATTGAAAACACACACAAGCTTTCAAAAACTTGGAATGCTTACTGTGATAAGCATAGAATTGTGAAGGGGTTCTAATTTAAATACACAACAGGAAAATGTTTGCTTTTATTGTGGCTATGGTTTTTTTTTTGTAGTAGTAATTCATTTCACTGTTTTAAAAATAGATCAGGACATAATTGAAATTTACAACTACATCTTGGCACAGGCTCCCAGCCCTGGCTAGTGCACAGTGCTGTATTTCCTCTGGTTGTAGGATAAAAGCCAGCTTTACAACTATATCTGATTTCATCGTCACTTCTGTGTGTTATCCTTTGAGGTTCAAAGAAACCATTTTCAATAACAGGAGGATTACAGATGACTTCTGAAAGGAAACAGGGTGCAGTACGTGAAAAGCATTGTAAAGTGGCTATTTTTTATCCCAATCCAATAATAACATGATGTAAAGATGAGCACAGTATCATGTTCTTCCTGCTATATCTCTCCCATATCCCAACACTGTATTTATTATCTGCTGTATCTGTGCCCTTGGAACATGATCCTTCTACTGCTAAAAGTGCTCATAATCTTCATAACATTCCATATCTGACAGTGACCTCAAATACCCCTTCATTGTCTTCACTCTCTTTAGTGCATCTTTAGTTGTCACCATAAGTATTTACAAAAATTGTGGTTTTAGTCCACCAGATACATTGTTGTACAACACAATGGAAATGAAGCATCGAATGGAAATACTCTAATTTATTGGACTACTAAAATTTGGATTTATGGTTTTCATAGTGTGATGTTTCCATAGCTATATTTTAATGAAACCATATTGAGAAAAAGCAGACCCTACATCCTAACCATTAAATAGAGTTAAGTATCCTCGGACCGAGTAGAGGAAAAGCCCCTACTCATTCCTCTCCATCAACTCTGCCAAATCCTAGCGATGAAAAAAATGCCGTTCTTTTTTTCTAATTGAATATCATTCCTTTTAAATATTGTGGTACAAAACTTGCATGATTATTTATCATGATAGTATGTTTTAATTTTGACTAAGCACCTGCATAGAAACTCAGTATTTCCGCAAACTCATTCAAATGCTCTTAAATTACTTTCTTTTTTATCCCAAAGGTATCGCCCAGAGTCACCTTACTCTCCCAAGTCACTTAAGTCTGTCATCTTTAACAGCTGACAAAGCCCAGGAACATTTTTCCCTTGGTGTCTTAATTTTAGGCCTGTTCCTGTAGTTATTTAGAGAACTGAATCTGAAACTTTCTTTGGATAGAATGCATCAGCTCTAGTTTCTTAGATAGAAGTTCCACTTTATTTTCTGCTATTAAGTTATTTTAATTTATTATTAACTTATCGCCTTAGTTTTAAATATGAGAAGAATTCAGACACACAAATTACAGGATAAGACAAAAAAGTAAGAAGTGCTTAAAATTTAATTAGCTAAGGATTTCTAAGGGTAACTGTATAGATAGACACATGGTGGCTAGTTGGTTACACATTGAGCTGGCAATAAGATCAGTGGTTCAAACCCATCAGTCATGCTATAGCCTTTAAAATCTTTAAAGGGTTGAAAACCCAAGGGGGAAGGAAGTTCTTCTCTGTGCTATCAGATCACTGTGAATTAGAATTTATTAGTTGGCATGACGTCATCTTTTTTGGTATGGGAGGCTGTGCCATCTATTTGGAGATGACTAATTTGATACTGCAAAGCCTGAACACAGCTCATGATGAGTCGGAAATATAATAGAAAACTGAAAAGACACTTACATGGAGGGTCTGAGGGCTATGGAGAGTTTGACAATGTAAGACTTCACAGTAATTTCATCATTGTTTTGAACATCTAAATTGTTCTTCCTCAAATTGTACAGTAAACATTTCATAATACATTTTAATATAGAGAAGTAGATGGAAATTTTCTGTTAAATATCTCAGGGGTGAGGTTGACTCCAAGCTTCTTTATAAGAAATATTCTACCTTTAAGAGTTTCCATGCACAGGAATAGAAGCTGTGTTTTATTAACACAAGATTGAAATATTGTAAGTTGAATAAAGTAGTTTGAATTCTGACAGACCTACTCTGTGTTTAAAAACATTTGGATTTATTTTAACAAACTCACTACTAGTCAGTTGATTAAGACTCATATAGAAACCCTATAGCACAGAGTGGAACTTCTCCTGTGGGAGGTTTATGGGAGTAGAAAGTATCCTCTCTCACTTGCAGAGTGGCTGAGGGCCTCACAGAGGTGGCCTTATCGTTAGTATTGATATGTAAGAAAAATCACCAGTTCATGGAATTTTCACTGTTCAATGTATCTTTGGATCAAAGGAAATCATGTGAAGTATAACTAGACCTAAATATTTAGTACAACACAAACTATTTTAAGTAAAGTCATTGTGCACTTCTCTCATGCTAGCCAACACTACATTAAAGGATCCTGATTGTGTGTGTGTGTGGTGGGGGGTGGGGAGAGAGAGAAGAGTGGTATGTTCCATATGTTTTGCAACAAGAAAACTAGAGCTAGTAAAGGAACATGAGTACCATTTTTTGAACCAGCCCAGGAAATATACCCAGAAACAAGTGTACCATTAGAAGAACCAAAATGTATGTTGGTCAGTCCTTGTGTTCACAGAAATCAGTTGACACTATTCAGTGTGATTTTCATTAATAGTTCACAAAACGTCCTTCAATTTTATTTGTATGTGTTCCATATGTAAACCTCAGATAATAAGTTTTTCAGTTTTGTTTTCAAATTAAGGAGAGTTTCTCAACCCCAGACCGTTATTGTGCACAGGAATCTGAAACTGCTATTTACTCCTTTCCCCTCTCAAGTTGTCATCCACGCTCTCTCATAGAGCCAAGCAAGATTCTCAAATTTTAAACTATTCCTGCAAACCTCCTTATGGCTTATATCCAGCCATCATTTCATGCACAAATCGTAGAAGAAAAAAAATATTTTTGCAATCTCCGTTTTACTTCCTCCCATTCTTCAACCAATTCCTTTCTGATGTCTAACACTTCCATTATGTAGGCACTATTCTGACAAAAATCAAAATTTTTTTTTCTGAATTTATAAATTCGAGTATTTGTTGTAGTCTATATACTATATTGGTTGCTATATAATTTGGGCATTTTTTTTGTTTAACTGGTCAGACAAATTTCTCTGCAATATTTGAATCTGTTGACCACTGATTTCTTACATTTCTCAAAGACCTCATATTATTGTGTTCTCTTGCTTCTCCTCATTCTCAAGTACTATTTTATTTTACTTTGTACTTCTTTCTAGCTCTTCTTCTCTATTCTACTGGTTTTCTAAGGCTCAGTCCATTTCTCCTTTTGGTAGAATGAAGGTAAAAAACAAAACTCTTCAGTATAAATTGTGTTGATGAAGAAAATGAATTGTCTTAAATCTGGACCAATAAGCCAGCACCTCAATAAATAGTGAAGGGATTGAAACTGCCAAGAATTTCATTATTCTTCAATCAAGATGCAATTCTTATGAGAGCGTCAACCAAGCAATCAAATGACATGTTGTAATAAGAAACCTATGGCAAGAGAGCACTTGAGAGTTTTTTTTTTAATCGAAGATGACACATTGAGCACTAACGTATGCCTTGATCAAGTCATGGTATTTTCACTAGCCTCATATGCATGTGAGTACTTAAGAAAAAAAAGAGGGAAGATTGAAGGAAATTTTGAGTGTTCAAATGCCATGGTGCAGAATGTTGAACACACCAAGAATCAACACATCTATCCTGGATGAAATACAGCCCAAATGGCCTTTCAAAGTGAGGATAGCGAAACTTCCTCCCACTGACTTTGGCCATGTCATCAAACGTGCCCAGTTACTAGAAAGGAATTCCAAAGTTGTTAAATTAGAGTGTGAGTAGAAAAGAGAAAACCATAAATGAGATTAACTGAGACAGTGATTGTAGCATTGGGCTCAGACCTGGCCATGAGTTGACGATGGGCCACGGTGGGCATGCTTTCCTTCTGTTTTATACAAGGTTGCCATGACTGACTCAGTTAAATGTTCATCTCCTCCTACTTTTCCTTTTACACTCCATCTTACCACTTAAATGGCAGTACTTCTATTTACGGTTTTATTGGTGAATAATTAATGAATCATAAAAGTCAATTGCTTAAATATATTAAAAAGAGTTGTGCAATCACCATTGTAATCTATTTTAAATATCTCATTTATTCTTGTTCCCATATTATTAGCTCCCCATTTACACCCAACCATTCCCTACTATAACTCTAAACTAAAAAAAGAAAAAGGAAAAAACCACACTGCCATCAAATGGATGACCCCACATATTGACCAATAGGGCAAGATGGACTGTAATTCTGCGAGAGTCAAAAACGCTGTTTTTCTGTCCCAGAATGGCTGGTGTTTTCAATCTTCTGACCCTGTATAAGTATCATACACCAGGGCTCCCCTTAAACTTAAACAGCTAGTAATCTTGATACTTACTCTCTCTGTAGGTTATCTATCCAATAAGAAAAATCATACCAATAGAACCCAATGGCAAGTTATGAAAATTTATTCTAAAAGAGAGCAGACAATAATAGAAACTAGGACAAATTAAAAATGTTTAAAAAGGAAAACAAATGATGACATGCTAATTTTTAACCTAACTACATCCATGGGAGAAAGTCTGGGTTTTCTATTCCCTTAACAGTTGCAGCCTCAGAAACCCACTGTGGGTCACTATGAGTCAACATTGACTCCATGGCAGTGAATTTGATTTGATATATTTAATTATACACTTTTCAGTGTACTCTGTGGGCCAGCTTATTTGCATCTATAGTCAAAGGTGTGGTGGCATATTGGTTTATGCGTGGGGCTGCTAACCACAATTTCGAAAATTGTAAACCATCAGCCACTGAAGGGAAGAAATATGAGGCTTTGTCCTGCCCTAAAGAGTTACAGCCTCAGACACTCACAGAGGAGGTTCTACCTTGCCCTATGTGGTCACCGTTAGTCTAACTGACTCAACAAAAGTGAAATTGGTTTTGAGTCAACGGTCTGAGGGAATGTAATGGAGCACCCACATAAAAGAGCACCAAAGAGAAATGCAAGTGTTAAGGGACAAGTTAACAGAAGCAAATAACAAGCTAACTGGCTTTAAGAACAGATTAGAAGAAGCTGAGAATCCTCTTAATGACCCTGAGGATAACCAGGCAGACTCCAACAAATGGGAAAGACAGTCATAGGAGATAATCAAAGAAACTGAAGAGCACCTGAGAATAATGGTGGATGTTATGAAGAGGAGCAACATTATAATAGTTAGATTGCCATAATAAGACATACCAAAGAAGTCAACAGCAAAAATTGAGAGGGAATTTCTAGAGGAAAATTTCCCCAGCTTAATAAAGAGAATCAGACACCCATCCAGGAAGCAGAGAAGACACCAGCTAAACTGAAGCCAAAGAAGAATTCAACAAGGCCCATAATAGTCAAACTATTTGACTATTTGAAGTAAAGGAGAACCTTATGAGTGAGGGGGGAAAGGCAGTCACCTATTAAGGAACACAAACAAGAATATTCTGAGACTTATAATCAGACTCTATGAAAAAGGGAAGAGAGTTGAGTACCATCATCCAAAAGTTGAGAGAAATAATGCATACCAAAGAATCCTCTATCCAGCCAAAGTATCTATCAAGATAGATGGCGATGTAAAAGTCTTCCAGGGCAAGGAAAAACTTAAAGATTAAAAGAAACCCAGCTGTACAAAAAATCTGTGCCAACCCAGTGTGATCAGAACAATACCCACCAAGCACAAACAGGAGACCACCACAGAGGGCAACTCCACCCAGAGGTCAACACATTGAAAACATCAATGGTGAATAAAAGGCAAGAAGGAAGCAAACGCTTATTTGCACAATGCACTGAAAAGAAGGGAGGTAATAAAGTACCCAACACAAAAGGTACGGGATGACATCATAGTCCACTGATGGATGTTATAACTCTGAGTATCCATGGTCTGAACTCACCCATTAAAAGACAGACCCTATTGAACTGACTTAGAAAGCAGAGCCTGTTGATCTGCTGCTTACAAGAGACACATCTCAAGCTTGCAGACACAAATGGGCTGAGAATCAAAGGCTGGGGGAAAGTCAACCAAACAAATGGCAATTCAAAAAAAGCAGGGTTTGCAATCTTAATCGCTGACAAAATCGAACTCAAGGTACAAGCTACAACAAGAGATAAGGAGGGGCACTATGTAATGCTCAAGGGATCAGTAGACTAAGAACCAGTGAGCATAATAAACATTCATGCACCTAAGGAGAGACACCTGAACTTTTTCAATCAAATTCTCCAAAGATTAAAACAGAAAGCAAAGTCTCAAAAACCATAGTAGGTGACTTTAATATACCACTCTCTGAGAGATAGACATCACGGAGAAAGAAGCTTAATAAGGGAGCTACAGAACTAAACTCAATTAAGTGACTTGAACTGATAGACATTTTCAGAGGTCTCCACCCAAAGGAAAAAACATTCACATTCTTCTTAAGCCCAAATGACATATATTCTAAGATAGACCAAGAGCTGGGACACAAGTTGAGCCTATGCAAATTTAAGCAAATAGAGGTCACCCAGAGGGAAAGCATATAGAGGTCACACAGACTTCCCTCTCATATCACTACACAATAAGGCTGGAAATCAAGAAAAGGAGGATTAAAAAAACAAGAGAAAACAATTGGAGGTTGAATAACTCTACTGCAAAATGAATGGGTAATGACCCAGACCAGAGATGAAATCAGGAAATTTCGAGAATCCAATGAGAATGAGGATATGACATACAAAAACGTTTGGAATATAGTAAAGGCATTTATCAGAGGAAGTTTGATAGCAATAAATGCACACATGAACAGGAGAAACTAGCGATTGATATGCTGACATAATACTACCAGCAATTAGAGAGGAAGCAACAGGACAATTGTATGAATAGCAAAAGGGAACAGAAATAACAAAAATTAGAAAAGAAATAAAAGGGAGGGGAAAGAAGAAAATAACGCAAAAAAGCAATGCAGCAAAATGTTGGTTTTTTGCACGGATTAACACTATTGATAGCCCACTGGAAGTACAGCCAGAAACTAGGAGAAACTAGGAGGGTGAGACTTCATCTCCCATATTTTGCATCGCCTGGAGCAGCCATCCAAAGCTATTTTAGAAACGCAGTCAGGAGAGACTAAACCCTGGAAAAGGACATCATGCTTGGTAAGGGGTCAGCGAAAAGGAAAACCTTTAAGAAGGGTGATTGAAACAGTGGCTGTAATAATGGAGTCAAAACTAACACCAATTATGAGAATAGTGCAGGATAGGGCAGTGTTTTGTTCTATTGCATATAGTCACTATGTACAACAATATCCAACTTTTCCTAAGAAGAACTTAAAATCCTGGACATAATGTCTGGAATATATTGACATGTTGAATTTTGAGATTCAAAAATTAATATAAAACCATAGAAAACCCACTGCCATCAATTCTAGTCTGACTCATGAAGACTCTACACCGGGTGCCCGGGGCTGTACATCTTTACAGTAGCAGATAGCCTCAGTTTTCTCAGTGTCACTATTGGATATGAACCATTAAACTGGAGGCTAGAGGCTCAATGCTTACCTGGCAGAACCCTCAAAGAACCACATGGCAGTTAGTTCTTTGGCTTTTCTTTGTATCTCTGGTATATCCTGAATTTAGTATTGGAGAATATTGCAATGTAGAATTGAGGTCCTGTTCAGGATACAAACTTTTTTGTATTGATACAAAGTTTTGATACAAACTTTCATTCTTTAACCAAAGTCTCTGGGAAGGAGCACTCTTGAAATAGAAACTTGGTCAGTGGCTCAAGCCCAATGAAACTGTTGATGTGTGTACTCATTTATAGTCCAGGAAATTTTACAGGGGGTTCCTATGACTTGAGGTCAATTTAATGGCAGTGGGCTTGGAGAAGTGCGAATGAATTGGTCCAAATCTAGAAGATTGCCATAGGAAGAGAAAACTCATTTCCTTTTCCTCTCCCATGATTATCAGACCCCTAAACAGTTTGCACTTCCAATCACAAGCAAGATAAGAAGGCACCTATTCTCTTTCCATGGTGCCAGTGACAGCACGTGGGGAGCCTCGGTACTACCGCATTGTAGTGGTGGAGGTCACCGCATTGTAGTGGTGGAGGTCTTTAAAGACGTCAGATTTAAATAATATTCACTTTGGGAGGAAATATGATATCTCAAAGTGCTGGATACATTTGAAAACCACTCCTAGTCTCAAGAATTGGGAAAATCTGAAAAGAGGAAACACAACTAACAGATCGCCAATACTCAGATTACTTAGACATTGAAATTAGTTGACAACTTTTAAAGTTTAAGGGGGATGATGAACTTGAAAAAATAAGAGCATGGTTAATTTTTAATTCATTGGAATTCATAAAATTGATTCAAGACCACAGGTGAGTGAATCTAAAAGCTGATGGTAAAGTAATGTATATTTTCTCATTAAAAATTTAATAAAAACAAATAAAGAAAGAAGATCAGACTTTTAGGTTCTGTGGGAAGAAAAAAGATTAGGAGTTCCATAAAAAGAGAATAGTGTGAAGCTGAAAAACTAATATAAATGTAATAGCTATATATTTTTCCAAATTAGCCCTAAAACATACACTTGCATATTAGCTGAACTCCAGTCAAGTGAAACCCAGAGGAACGTACATCAAGACACCATAATCAAATAATGAAAATAAAGGAAGAGAAAGAAGTCTTGGAAGCAGCTAGAAAGAATGGATGCAGAAGACTGTTCCCTGAAAGATTTACAGTCTCAGAAAACCCTATGTAAATCTGCAGTGAGACAGAATGAAGTGCCCGACAGTGGGGAATGAGACACAAGGATTCAAATGACAGTGGATTTTTCATCTGCAATCCATGGAGATCAGAATGTAGTGATCAAACATTTTTTCAAAATCAGAAAAAAAAGGAAATGTTAACCACAGATGTGTATAGACCAAACACCATCCTCCAGACCAGTGGAGTGGTACAGCCATTCTCAAAGGACAAGGAAAAGAACTTGTCTCCAGCAAACCCATATTCAGTAAATAGTAAAATTAATTTCATAACACAAAGAGAATTGAAAAATGAAAGAAAGACAGAAAACAATGGGGGTGATTAAAAATCACAGGGGTAAATATAGTAGACAAATATTTAAGAACTAATAGATTTTACCTTTGCACTGAGGTGGTTCTGTCCAGGTTCCATTCATGCACATCACTTCTACCTCTCCATAG
>NW_022111324.1:40925858-40928309 GCF_000313985.2 Echinops telfairi | reverse complement strand
ATGTTATTTGAAATATATAAATATAAAGATTGCATTTCAGAATCATATTGCTCAATACTTACTAATTTCTTCTTTAGAGAAAAAAAGTCATGCAAACATTGTGATTGTTGCTACTGCTGTTAGGAGCTTTTGAGTTGGTTGCAACTCATGGACACAAAGCGGTTCTAAGCAAATCAGAAGGAAACATGGTCACCTTGCCTCGTCCAGGGCAATATAACAAGTAGCATTTCTATTGTCTTTGAACCCACTGTTGTGGCCACTCTGTCAACCCACCTCCTTGTGAGTCTCCCTCTTTTTCACTGACCTACTTCCCAAGCCGATTTCCTTTTCCAGGGACAGTTCTCTCCCAATCACATGCCCAAGGTGCATAAGGTAGTCTGGTCTATCTTGAATTCTGGCTGTATTTTTTCCAGGATTTGTTTATTCTTCTGGCAATCCATGGGACTTCCACTATTGTTCTCCGATGCATGAATTTAAATGCACCGATTCTTCTGCAGGCCTCCTTATTCATTAGGCATCTTTCACATGCTTATGAGCCAATTGAAAATGCCATGCCTTAGGTCACAATACCTGATTCCTCACAGTGACATCTTGCTCTTTCACTTTAAAGAGGTCTTAAGCAGCAGATTTGTTTAATGCAGTGCCCCCCCCATCTTCTTTTTGACTGATGCTTCCATGAGTGTTGGCTGTGAGCCCAAGCTAGAGGAGATCAGTGAAAACTTCAGTCTTTTCTCCATTTAACACAAGGTTAACAGTTGTGAGGATTTTTGACTTCTTTACTTCGAGTTGTAATCCACACTGAAGGCTGAAATCCTTGATCTTCACCTAGGGCTTCAAGGCCTCATCTCTTTCGGCAAGGAAGGTTCTGTCACCTGCTTCTCACAAGTTCATAGCCTTCTTGCAATCCTGATGTCGGGTTCTTCTTCACATAGTGCAGACTTTCATATTATTTGTTCAGAATGCTGGTTCACATCATGGACTATCACCCCTGTTGCACCCGTTCCTGGTTATAAAGCAGGCATTATTCCCTTGTGCTCTTGGAACCATGGCCTTTGGGGGCGGGTGGTGGGGTGGTGGTTGTACCGGTTCCACAGGAGCACAAAGACGTGTTCTGGAATTTTGATCCTTCCCAAATGCTATCCATTGTTTGTTATGAAGCACACAGTCGAATGCCTTTGCATAGTCCAGAAAACACAGATAAACATCTTTCTAATATTCTCTGCTTTCATCCAAGATCCATCTTGCTTTAACAACAAAGTGCCCTTTGTCTTAATCTCACCTGAATCCATCTTAAATCTCTGGCAACTCTTTGTGGATGTACTGCTGCAATCACTTTTGAATAATTTTCTGCAAAATTTTAATTGTATGTGACATTAATGGTATTCATGGAAAAATCCTGCTTTCTGTTAGGTGATCATTCTCTGGAATAGGCACAAATATGGGTCTATTCCAGTCAGTTGGCCTTGCACATTTCTTGGCATTAACTGGTGAATGCTTCCATCAACAAGTTGAAGCATTTCAGTTGGTATTCTGTCAATTCCTGGGGCCTGATTTTTGTTAATACCTTCAGTGCAGCATAGACTTCCCCTTCCAATATCATTGTTTCTTGATCATATGTTAATTCTTGAAAGGCTTGGACATTGACACATGCATTTAGATAGAGAAAATGTTATTGGGCCCTAAGACAATTTCAAAGTCTTGAAAATCACCAACAGTACCTTTTGGTTAGCCTTCTTTATTTTAAATAACCGTCCTTTGTTTCAAATATATGTTAAATATAAAATAATTGAGACTACCAATCATTATAAAGGCGGCAAACACAAATACTCCTATTTGCTGTCTGAAACCCAAATGCAATCTTGTTCTGATGTGTTGTTGGGTCCATGTGGAATCATAGTTGTCTCAGGAGACAGAGTCGAACTGCCCAACAGAATTCTCTTGGCTGCAATCTTTATGGAAGAATTCAGTCTGGGCTTCCTTCCATGTAGCCTTTGGGTGTGTTCGAACTCCAAACCATTTCAATTAGTGGCTGAGCCAGGATTCATTAACCCAGCTAAAGTCCCTGAATATGTTATCAACTTTTCTGTCTATCTTTGTTTTTTAAGCATTGATCAAATCTTGTAGTACTGTGTACATATATTTGTATGTGTGTGCTTAGATGATATTGGACTTGCCTCAGATTTTATGGCAATGCTATGATCACTACAAACTCAAATCAATTTTAATCTCTCCCGATAATTGGTTTGAATAATCAGGTGGGTGAGACATGTTATAGGAGATCACTATTTGAATTTTCCTGGCATATTTACCTATAGGGAGCTAAATGGGCTAATATTGAGGACTGGAAAATAATCGCATATATTTTGTCATTATCTAAATGTTTTTCAGGTAATAGTACTTTGAAGATGGAGACAACCACAGCTCTTATTTTGTCTGAACAAGAGTCTCAGA
>NW_022111324.1:40920271-40925395 GCF_000313985.2 Echinops telfairi | reverse complement strand
CACACATCTGAAAATAGAACAAACAAACATAAAAACTGTTAGCCTGCAAAAAATATATTTTTGTAGACTTTCAGGTTTAAAAACAGTATTGAATAATGATTTGGGCATGCTTTCCAAAAATCTTTCCTCTCTGTGAGAAATTATCATGTGCATTTTAATATGGTGACAATGAGAAACCTAAATATCAACTCATTGCAGTCAAACAAATTCTGAATTGTTGAGTGGGATCTAACTCCATGTGTGTTGTTCTGAGCAAACTTGTATAATAGGGTTTCTTGTTTATAATATCAATAGGAAGAGATTGCCAGGCTTTCTTCTGTAGTTCTGCTTTTAGGACCCCGGATGCTATTACTCATGATAACCAAACACCATGTAGTTTCTTCACTACATTTTGCTGTGGCACCCATGTATTTAGTATTTCATTATGGCTGAGTATTCGGCAGGGCCATGCTATAAGAACTAATTTTTCATATATTAGGGCTGTGCTCAGGTGATAATACAATATCTATTCTTACCACTGTTGTTTCTTTAAGTGCCTGGTTTTATTTCTTTGACAACATTGTCATTTTATTGAATTACATCATAAATTATCTCACTAAGGTTTCGAGCCATACTATTACTAGGAATATTATTGTAGTCATTGGTATAATCTTATTGATCAGAGAAGTTCACACGTGTGTAGTATATATCAGGCTCAATTACTTAAGAAGTTAGCTTGTGTATCTCCAAGATGTAGGTTACTGGTTGCTAGTTAATTATGGTGTGGGAATGGAAGCTAAACTAATACTCTTGGTAAACATCAGTTGTGGGATCAGAGGTAGACTAAACCTTGTCACAAAGAGGCAGAAAGAACAGGAAATATATATATCCCGGGTGGCAATCCATTGGGTGCATCAAGTAGATTTTGATCGTAGCAACCCTACAGGACAGGGCGTAAGAACCTGCGTGGGTTTCTGAGACTGTAACTCTTTATGGGAATAGAAAGTCTCATCTTTTTCTCTCCAACAGGGTGGTGGTTTCAAAAGGCTAACCTTGTGGTTTTCAGTGCAATGTGCAACCCACTATGGCGCCGAGGGTTTATACCTCCTGAACCTGAGAACCTCTCGAAAACAGGCTTGCACACTGAGCCCTATTGGCAGAAGTCCTGATGAGCCATGGGTTGACATGAAGGATATCATTGGAGGGAAAAACAAAAGTACATTGAAAAGAAATATTAAAGTGGATGTCATAAGAGACTCTGAAACTTGCTCATCATGCTAGAGTAGTTAAGGCAAGTGGAAAAAATGATGAAATCACATGCTGAACAAAAAAATGTCAAAAGTCATCTCAAAAGGACTATGTAAAGGCTAATTTCTGTAACTATGCAAAGACCTAGAGTTAGAAAAACAAAAAAAGGAAAAACATGCTCAGTTTAACTTAAATTGAAAGAACTAAAGAAAATGTCAAGCCTCAAGTTGCAATATTTAAAGATTCTGAGGAAAATATTGAATGATTAAGCAAGCATCAAACGAGTAGGGAAAGAACACGCAGAATTATTGTACCAAAAATAACTGGTAGACATTAGCTCTTTTAAGATGCATCATATGATCCAGAACCAATGGTAATAAAGTAAGAAGTCCAAGCTGTACTGAAAGCATTAGCCAAAATCAACCTTTCAGCGATCAATGGCACACAAGTTGAAATTTTTCAACAAGTTAATAAAGCACTAGAAGCACATACTCATGTGCACTAGGAAATTTGGAAGACACCTACTTGTTCAGCGGATTCTAAGATTTATATTTCTACCCATTCCAAAGAAAGGTGACCCAAAAGAATGTTCAAATCATGGAACAATATCATTAACATCACATGCCAGAAAAATTTTACTGATGATCATCCAACAAAGGTTGCCAGAAGTTAAAGCTAGATTCCAAAGTAGATATGAGACAAAGAATAACCTTGCTGGTTTCAGATAGCTCTTTGCTCAAAGCAGAGAATACCAGAAAGATGTTTACTTGTGTTCTATTGGCTATGTAAAGGCATTCAACTTTGTGGATCATAGCAAACTACGGATAGCCTTGAGAAGAATGAGAACACCAAAGCATAGATTCATCCATTTATCAAGAATGTGGATGGAACTCGGGAACACTGCATGGTTATAAATCAGGAAAGGCCTGCATCATGATTGTATCATCTACCAAATTTATTCAGTCTCTAAGCTGAGAAAATATGGCATAGATGAAGAAGAATTTGACATCACAATTGGTGGAAGGCTTATTAACAACCTTTGAAATGCAGATGACACACAACCTTGCTGGTTGTAATTGAGGAGTTGAAGGACTTTCAGATAGAGGTCAAGAATTTCTGCCTTCAGTAGGGATTACAGCTCAATATAAAGAAAACAAAAATACCCACAACTGGATAAATAGTAACATCACGATAAATGAAGAGTGGCTGAAGTTGTCAAGGATTTGGTCTTGCTTGGGCCCACAATTAATGCTCATGTAAGGAGCTGAAAGATCAAATGACCTGTTTGTATTGTGTAAAATGTTGCAGATGACTGCTTTAAAGTGTTCGTAAGCAAAAGTGTTACTTTGAGGACTAAGATGCTCCTTCCCCAAGCCACAGTATTTCCAATTGTCTCGTATTGGCAAGCAGTTTGGTTATAAGAGTTTCATACACATAAGGAAGTTGGACTCTGAATAAGAAGACCAAAGAAGAATCAATGCCTTTGCATGATGGTGCTGGAGAAGAATATTGAAAGTGCCCTGGATGGCCAAAAGGACAAGCAGGTCTGTTTGGGGGGAAGTGCAGCCAGAATTATCCTTGGAGGCTAGGATGGTGAGACTTCATCTCTCATATTTTGCATCGCCTGGAGCAGCTATCCAAAGCTATTTTAGAAACGCAGTCAGGAGAGACTAAACCCCGGAAAAGGACATCATGCTTGGTAAGGGGTCAGCAAAAAGGAAAACCTTCAAGCAGGGTGATTGAAACAGTGGCCGTCATAATGGAGTCAAAACTAACACCAATTATGAGAATAGTGCAGCATAGGGCAGTGTTTCATTCTATTGCACATAGAGTCACTATGTACAGCATCATTCAACCTTTCCTAAGAATAACTTAAAATCCTGGACATAATGTCTGGAATATAAAGATATGTTGAATTTTGAGATTCAAAGAATAATATAAAACCAAAGAAAACCCACTGCCATCAATTGTAGTCTGACTCATAAAGACTCTACACTGGGTGCCCGGGGCTGTACATCTTTACAGTAGCAGATAGCCTCAGTTTTCTCAGTGTCACTATTGGATATGAACCATCAAACTGGAGGCTAGGGGCTCAGTG
Source organism: Echinops telfairi (assembly GCF_000313985.2). Classification (NCBI taxonomy): domain Eukaryota; kingdom Metazoa; phylum Chordata; class Mammalia; order Afrosoricida; family Tenrecidae; genus Echinops; species Echinops telfairi. The sequence goes on along the minus strand of NW_022111324.1, from coordinate 40,922,070 downwards.
CTTACCTGGGAGAACCCTCAAAGAACCACATGGCAGTGAGTTCTTTGGCTTTTCTTTGTATCTCCGGTATATCCTGAATTTAGTATTGGAGAATATTGCAATGTAGAATTGAGGTCCTGTTCAGATGAAACCGTTTTGATACAAACTTTCATTTTTTAACCAAAGGCTCTGGGAAGGAGCACTCTTGAAACAGAAACGTGGTCAGTGGCTCAAGCCCACTAACTGTTTCATCAAAGTACAATGAAACTGTTGATGGGTGTACTCATTTATAGTCCAGGAAATTTTACAGGGCGTTCCTATGACTTGAAGTCAATTTAATGGCAGTAGGCTTGGTGAAGTGTGAATGAATTGGTCCAAATCTAGAAGATCGCCATAGGAAGAGAAAACTCACTTCCTTTTCCTCTCCCATGATTATCAGACCCCTAAACAGTTTGCACTTCCAATCACTTCCAAGATAAGAAGGCACCTATCCTCTTTCCATGGTGTCAGTGACAGCACGTGGGGAGGCTAGGTATGACCGCATTGTAGCGGTGGAGGTCTTTAAAGATGCCAGATTTAAATAATATTCACTTTGGGAGGAAATAATATATCCCAAAATGTTGTATACATTTGAAAACCACTCCTAGTCTCAAGAATTGGGAAAATCTCAAAAGAGGAATCAAAACCAACAGATCGCAAATACTCAGATGACTTAGACGTTGAAATTAGTTGACAATATTTAAAGTTTAAGGGGGATGGTTAACCTGAAAAATAAGGGCATGGTTAATTTTTAATTCATTGAAATTCATAAAATTAATTCAAGACCACAAGCGAGTGAATCTAACAGCTGATTATAAAATTAGGTGTACTTTCTAATTAAAATTTTAATAAAAACAAATAAAGATCATCAGAGTTTTAGGTTCTGTGGGAAGAAAAAAGTTTTGGAGTTCCATAAAAAGAGAAGAGTGTGATGTTGAAAAACAAATATAAATGTAATAGCTAAGATTTTTCCAATTAGCCCTAAAACATACAATTGCATATTAGTTGAATGAACTACAGTCAAATGAAACCCAGAGAAATTTACATCATGCTATCATAATAAAGTAATGAAAAATAAAGGAAGAGAAAGAAGCTTGGACACAGCTAGAAAGGATCCAGAAAACTATCTGTTCCTTGAAAGATTTGCAGTCTTTGAACACCCTCCATAAAATTGCAGTGAGTCAGAACGAAGTGCCTGCAGTGGGGAATGAGACACAAAGAATCAAATGACATTGGATTTTTCATCTGCAATCCATGGAGACCAGAATGTAGTGATAAAACATTTTTCAAATTCAGAAAGAAAGAGAAATGTCAACCACAAATGTGTATATAACGAACACCATCCACCAGACTAGTGGAGTGGTACAGGCATTCTCTAAGGTCAAGTACAAGAACTTGTCTCCAGCAAACCCGTATTCAGTAATAGTAAAATTAATTTCATAACACAAAGAGAATTGAAAAATGAAAGAAAGACAGAAAACAATGGGGGTGATTAAAAATCACAGGGGTAAATATAGTAGACAAATATTTAAGAACTAATAGATTTTACCTTTGCACTGAGGTGGTTCTGTCCAGGTTCCATTCATGCACATCACTTCTACCTCTCCATAGAGTCTATAATGCTTGTCACATTCATAACGTACTTTCTCTTCCGGTGGATACTTCATCATCGGTTTTGAGATCATCTTACCATTTTCAACCTTGGGAGGATTCGTCAGATAGATCTTTGCTCAAAGCAGAGAATACCAGAAAGATGTTTACTTGTGTTTTATTGACTATGC
>NW_022111324.1:40916497-40920171 GCF_000313985.2 Echinops telfairi | reverse complement strand
AGAATTGAAAAATGAAAGAAAGACAGAAAACAATGGGGGTGATTAAAAATCACAGGGGTAAATATAGTAGACAAATATTTAAGAACTGATATATTTTACCTTTGCACTGAGGTGGTTCTGTCCAGGTTCCATTCATGCACATCACTTCTACCTCTCCATAGAGTCTATAATGCTTGTTACATTCATAACGTACTTTCTCTTCTGGTGGATACTTCATCATCGGTTTTGAGATCATCTTACCATTTTCAACCTTAGGAGGATTCCCACAGGAAACATCTAGCAAGAAAGACAGAGAGAGAGAGAGACAGAGAGAGAAAAAAAACTGTCTACTTGTGTTCATTTTGAGTAGGAAATCAATAAACAAGTTTCTAATATATTTCAAAAGAGGTTTAAAATCAGTAGACAATTCATAGGAATGTTTGCTAATGTTAAGAAATAGACATGGAAGATTTAGGAAAGTTAAGTTTAAAATGCTGAAATATGTAAACTTTCACAGTCTTAAATCTCTTCTCTATCTTTTTTATAACATAGACTTTTCTTTCCCCTTGTAGCCTGTGAAAAGGAGAGTTGTCCTGCAAATTCATAGACTGAGTGAAACAAATACCATTTACTATGAACCCAATATGAATTTAGAAAGCGTCAAAATTGGAATAATTTAATTATGCAACACCAGATATTTATTTGAAATTATTTTGCTTATTAATAATCCTTTTAGCTCCTTAGAAATGTAATAGAATTATGCATTTCTTCAAAGGATATGTCAAAAATGAAGAGTACACTTTAAAGGGTATTGTAGTATAAAAAGACTGATTCAGTGAAATAATTCATATAGGAGTTGCAAAATAATAAGGAGGTAAAGAAAAAAAGACCTATTCAATTTGGAATCCAAGGCTATAAGCTATTATGGCTTTCACATCCACCTGAAACTCTCCAAAAAATGATGCACACGTATTATTACATTGCTAATCTTTCTCAAATATATAGTTCTTTATAGCAGTGGTTCTCAACCTTCCTAATGCCGCCACCTTTTAATACAGTTAATCATGTTGTGGTGACCCTCCCAACCATTAAATTATTTTCATTGCTACTTCATAACTGTCATTACGCTACTGTTATGAATTAGGTGACCCCTTTGCAAAGGTCGTTCGACCCCCAAAGGGGTTGCAACCCACAGGATAAGAACTAAAGCATATAGTATCCTTTTTGAATGGAGAATCTGTCCAAATTCATATTTACTTTAGTCAGTGAGTTTGTCGTAAATTTTTCCTAAACAGCTCAACTATTTAATGTCACAAATGAATAATAGAATAAGTATAGTGACAGAGTCCTGCATCTGATCTTCATGTAATATTTAAAGCAATAACCTGATGAACAAGTCAGTTTCTCTATTTTGTCCCCAAGAATTCTAGAAGGTCCTTTGCGGAAGGTCCAGTGCAATTTGCCTTGAGTTCACCCATAGAGAGTTGGGCTGCTCACTTTTCCAAAATCATGCATAAAATTAATTTTTTCCTTATAACTCATATACATATTGAAATTGGTCTCGGAGTGATAATAGCTTTCTTTGCTAGGAACTTAGACTTTTGTTAATTTATTTTTGGATCATATCTGTCAAAACATTGCAGTAATTGGCCTTATTTGTATCATTATTTACATATTCTGTTTCATGGAATATCCGGTGTAATGATGGCTACTGCAAGATAAAAACAAACATATTGAGAGTGCTCATTTTAAAACCTAATTAAAATTTTAATTTTAGTAATAAAAAAACGTTAAAAGAACAGAGAAAACACCAGTATATTGAGTCACAATCTGCTGTATATAATTTTAATGCAATCCCAATACAATTACCCCCATCTTTCTTCAAAGAAATGGAAACACAGATTACCAACTTCATATGGAGAGGGGAGAAGCCCAGAATTAGCAGAGAACTCCTCAAGCAGCATGACACAGTGGGAGGGCTTGCTCTACCTGACATTAACACATATTATACAGCCATAGTTGTCAAAACTTCATGGTATTGGTATAATGACAGATACTCAGAACAATGAAAAAGAACTGAAAACCCAGAAATAAAATGATCAGCATACAGACAACTGATCTTTGATAAGTTCCCCCCAAAATATCGAATGGGAAGCAGATGCCCTCTTCAACAAGTGGTGCTGGAAAAAAATGAATATCTAGCTGCAGAAAAATTAAGCAAGATCTTTATCTCACCCCATGCAAAGGAATAAACTCAAGGTGGATCACAGACCTTGAGGTAAACCCCCCAAATATTAGGGCCATCAGTGAGGGAATTGGGACCAACTTGAGAATTTTGGCAGAGGGAATACATAGGCTATCAGAAACAGGGAAGGACACAAATACAGAGGAGGCACAAATTGGCAAGTGGGATATCCTGAAGATAAAACACCTGTGTACCTCAAAAGAATTCACCAAGATGGTAATAAGAAAGTCCACGGACTGGGAAAACATCTTTAGCAATGACACCTCAGACAAAGACCTTATTACTAAAATCTACAATATTCTGCTAGCCTCCCAAAAGAAAAAAAAAAAAAGAATTGCCCACTGAGGAAGTGGGCAAAGGACCAGGACAGAAGTTTCACAGGGGAAGAAATCCAAATGGCCAACAAATATATGAGAAAATGTTCCTGATATTTAACCATAAGAGAAATGCAAATTAAAACAACAATGAGGTACCACCTAACACCCTCAAAGATAGCCCAATTCAAACAATCAGAAAGCAACAAGTGTTGGTGGGGTTGTGGGGAGACAGGAACTCTCATCCACTACTGGTGGAGCTGTAGGTATGTACAGACACTATGGATATCGATATGGCAATATCTAAAACAGATGGAAATCAAGCTACCATGTGACCCAGCAAATCCCTCTACTGGGCATATACCCAGAAGAAGCAAGAAACAAACCATGGCCAGTCCTCTGTGGTCCAATGTTCATTGCGGCACAGTTACAATTGCCAAGAGTTGGAAACCACCCAAATTTCCATCAACTGATGAGTGGATTAAAAAATTGAATTGCATACATACAGTGGTGTAGTACGCATTGGTAAAAAGCAGTGATGACTGTATGAAACACATCACCACATAGGAAGAACTGGAGGAAATTATGCTGAGCGAGGTAAGTCAAGCACATAGGCCAAGTACATCACGAGTCCGCTGAGGTTAGCTGGGAAAAAAAGCAAAAGCGGCATAGGGAAAAAGCTACTGTCTACATACATTCCTGGGGTGAGGACCAGATATTATGGCAGGGGCCAGACCAAATCCAGGGATACATACGGTAGTCAACCAAAAAGTAGGGGGGACAAGGAAAAAAGAAAGAAGTGGGTAAAGGGGGCACAAGGCACTAACCCACCCAAAGGGAGGGTATTGTTTATATCTCCACAGGGAAAGAGGGACCAGACTTCAACACAGTGCTCCAAGAATCAAGATGTGAATGCAACATGCCGGCATTGAGTAGGGGACCAGTGGAGTGGCTTGAGGGACCAGTCCCCAATCCCAACTACGTGGACACCTGTCCCTTCCTCCAGAAGAACTTATTTCAGAGGACAGCACTGAAGCCACAGCTCAAGGAGAGAGACATGTCTGATCAGAGCACACAGGAGCAAATGAAGGGCAAGGAACAGAGAGTGGAGCACATCCTGGCCCACCAAGCCTTGA
>NW_022111324.1:40912126-40916397 GCF_000313985.2 Echinops telfairi | reverse complement strand
TTGTCACATTCATAACGTACTTTCTCTTCCGGTGGATACTTCATCATCGGTTTTGAGATCATCTTACCATTTTCAACCTTGGGAGGATTCCCACAGGAAACGTCTAATGAGAGAGAGAGAGACACACACACAGACAGAGGAAAAAACTGTCCACTTGTGTTCATTTTGAGTAGGAAATCAATAAACAAGTTTCTAATATATTTCAAAAGAGGTTTAAAATCAGTAGACAATTCATAGGAATGGTTGCTAATGTTAAGAAATATACATGGAAGATTTAGGAAAATTAAGTTTAAAATACTGAAACATGTAAACTTTCACAGCCTTAAATATCTTCTCTATCTTTTTTATAACATAGGTTTTTTCCCCTTGTAGCCTGTGAAAATGAGAATTGTCCTGCAAATTCATAGACTGAGTGAAACAAATACCATTTACTATGAACCCAATATGAATTTAGAAAGTGTCAAAATTGGAATAATTTAATTATGCAACACCAGATATTTATTTGAAATTATTTTGCTTATTAATAATCCTTTTAGCTCCTTAGAAATGTAATAGAATTATGCATTTCTTTAAAGGATATGTCAAAAATGAAGAGCACACTTTAAAGGGGTATTATAGTATAAAAAGACTGATTCAGTGAAATAATTCATATAGGACTTGCAAAATAATAACGAGGTAAAGAAAAAGAAACCTATTCAATTTGTAATCCAAGGCTATAAGCTATTATGGCTTTTACATCCATCTGAAACTCTCCAAAAAATGATGCACATGTATTATTACATTGCTAATCATTCTCAAATACATAGTTCTTTATAGCAGTGGTTCTCAACCTTCCTAATGCCGCCACCTTTTAACACAGTTCCTCATGTTGTGGTGACCCCCCAACCATAAAATTATTTTCATTGCTGCTTCATAACTGCCATTATGCTACTTTATGAATCAGGTGACCCCTGTGCAAAGGTCGTTTGACCCCCAAAGGGGTTTCAGGCCACAAGTTAAGAACCATAGCCTATAGTATCCTTTTTGAATGGAGAGTCTGTCCAAATTCATAATTACTTTAGTCAGTGAATTGGTCGTAAATTTTTCCTAAACAGCTAAACTATTTAATGTCACAAATGAGTAATAGAATAAGTATAGTGACAGAGTCCTGCATCTGATCTTCATGTAATATTTAAAGGAATAACCTGATGAACAAGTCAGTTTCTCTATTTTGTCCCCAAGAATTCTAGAAGGTCCTTTGCAGAAGGTCCAATGCAATTTGCCCTGAGTTCACCCATAGAGAGTTGGACTGCTCACATTTCCAAAATCAGGCATAAAATTAATTTTTTCCTTATAACTCATATACATATTGAAATTGGTCTCAGAGTGATAATAGCTTTCTTTGCTGGGGACTTAGGCTTTTGTTAATTTATTTTTGGATCATATCTGTCAAGACATTGCAGTAATTGGCCTTATTTGTATCATATTTTGTTTCATGGAATATCCGGTGTAATGATGGCTACTGCAAGATAGAAACAAACATACTGAGAGTGTTCCTTTTAAAAAATAAATTAAAATTTTAATTTTAGTAACAAAAAAACTTTAAAAGAACAGAGAAAACACCAGTATATTGAGTCACAATCTGCTGTATATAATTTTAATGTAATCCCAATACAATTACCCTCATCTTTCTTCAAAGAAATGGAAACACAGATTACCAACTTCATATGGAGAGGGAAGAATCCCAGAATTAGCAGAGAACTCCTCAAGAAGAATGACATAGTGGGAGGGCTTGCTCTACCTGACATTAACACATATTATACAGCCATAGTTGTCAAAACTTCATGGTATTGGTATAATGACAGATACGCAGAACAATGGAAAAGAACTGAAAACCCAGAAATAAAATGATAAGCATACAGACAACTGATCTTTGATAAGTGCCCCCCAAAATGTCGAATGGGAAGCAGATGCCCTCTTCAACAAGTGGTGCTGGAAAAAATGAATATCTACCTGCATAAAAATGAAGCAAGACCCTTATCTCACTCCATGCAAATGAATAAACTCAAGGTGGATCACAGACCTTGAAGTAAACCCCCAAACGATTAGGGCCATCAATGAGGGAATTGGGACCAACTTGAGAACTTTGGCACAGGGAAGGAAACAAACACAGAGGAGGCACAAATTGGCAAGTGGGATATATTGAAGATCAAACACCTGTATACCTCAAAAGAATTCACAAAGACGGTAATAAGAAAGTCCACGGACTGGGAAAACATCTTAGCAATGACACATCAGACAAAGGCCTTATTACTAAAATCTACAATACTCTGCTAGCTTCCAAAAAGAAAAAAAAAGGAATTGCCCACTGAGGAGATGGGCAAAGGACCTGGACAGAAGTTTCACAGGGGAAGAAATCCGAATGTCCAGCAAATATATGAGAAAATGTTCCTGATCTTTAGCCATAAGAGAAATGCAGATTAAAACAACAATGAGGTACCACCTAACACCCTCAAAGATAGCCCAGTTCAAAAATTCAGAAAGCAAGAAATGTTGGAGGGACTGTGGGGAGACAGGAACTCTCATCCACTGCTGGTGGAACTGTAGGTATGTACAGCCACTATGGAAATCGATCTAGCGATATCTAAAACAGATGGAAATCAAGCTACCATGTGACCCCGCAATCCCTCTACTGGGCATATACCCAGAAGAGGCAAGAAACAAACCACGGCCAGACCTCTGTGGTCCAATGTTCATTGTCGCACAGTTCACAAATGCCAAGAGTTGGAAACCACCCAAATTTCCATTAACTGATGAGTGGATTAAAAAACTGGGTTGCATCCATACAATGGAGTAGTACGCATTGGTAAAAAGCAGTGATGAATGTATGAAACACATCGCCACATAGGAAAAACTGGAGGAAATTATGCTGAGCAATGTAAGTCAAGCACATAGGCCAAGTACATCATGAGTCTGCTGAGGTTTGCTTAAAAAAAAAACACAAAAGCGGCATAGGGAAAAAGCTACTGTCTACATACATTTCTGGGGTGAGGACCAGGTATTATGGCAGGGGCAAGACCAAATCCAGGGATACATACGGTAGTCAACCAAAAAGGAGGGGAAAACGGGAAGAAAAAAAAAGAAATGGGTAAAGGGGGAACAGGGCACTAACCTACCCAAAGGGAGGGTATTGTTTATATCTCCACAGGGAAAGAAGGACCAGACTTCAACACAGTGCTCCAAGAATCAAGATTTGAATGCAATGTGCCAGCATGGAGTAGGGGACCAGTGGAGTGGACCAGCCCCTATCCCAACTACGTGGACATCTGTCCCTTCCTCCAGAAGAACTTATTTCAGAGTACAGCATTGGAGCCACAGCTCAAGTAGAGGGACATGTCTTATCAGAGTACATGGGAACAAATGAAGGGCAAGGAACAGAGTGTAGCACATCCTGGCTCACCAAGCCTAGACAAAGAGTTTCCTGCTCAGAGAAGCCAATCCACAGAGAAGACCACATGGCCAACCCCGCTATGAGACACTGTCCCACAGCCCTACAGGAGACAACCTTCTATGACACACTGACCAGTAGCCCTACAGGGGACAACACTGTAGACACAGTGTGGGAATTGCGCCCGATCTGATCCCACCACACCAAGGCAAAATACTAAAGGTGTGCAACAGAACAGCAAGGGGAACAGAGCAAGAAGTTCCCCAGGGAATACCAAAAATAGACTTTGGGGCCAGGGATTGGCACCCCATCATCCTTGACTGGAAAACACTCCTAAAAGCCAACAAACAGTCCTTGAACTATCTACAGGCTTTTCTTTTTTGTTGTTGTCTTTTAAAAAAACTTTGTCATTGGCTTTTTGTTGTTGTTGGTGTTTTGTTTTCTTTCTTTGTTTTGTTCTGTCTTGTTTCTGTGCATGTTATCATCTCCCCAGGTCTGTCTGAATAAGATAGGCTTGATGAACAATCTGGAGGAGAAAACAACAGGAGCGATGGTTCAGAGGTGGGGGTGTGGGGGAGGAAGGAAGTGGTGTTAACAAACTCAGGGACAAGGATAAAACATGTGATCCAAATCGGTGGTGAGGAGGTGTAGGGGGCCTGGTAGGGCTTGATCAAGGGTAATGTAACTGAGAGTAATTACTGAAACTGAAATGAAGGCTGAGCATGATAAAGAGACAAGAGGAAAGTAAAAGGAAACAGAGGAAAGAACTAGGAGGCAAAGGGCATTTATAGAGGTCTAAATAAAGGCATGTACATATGTAAATATATTTATATATGAGAACTGG
>NW_022111324.1:40888090-40910850 GCF_000313985.2 Echinops telfairi | reverse complement strand
CAGCAGAACAAAACAAAGCATGGCCTGGTACTGACCAATCCTCCTAATTGTTCTCATTGTTTAAACCCGCTATTGCTGCCACAACATGAATCCACCTTGTCTAAGGTCTTCCTCTTTTTCGCTGCTCACCACTTTACCAAGTGTAAATTCCCTCTACAGAGACCAGTGGCTTCTTTTTAAAACCATGTGAGTGAGTCACCTTGGAATCAGATGCTCCAGCCCAGTCTAGCCGTCAGGTGATTGAGGAAACATTGCAATCATCTGGTCAGCTTACTGGAGAGAGTCTGGATCAGAACAAACAGCTAAGCTCTCTTCCAATTCCTGACTGATAAAGATCAGGAGATAATAGAGGGTTTTTTTGTTTTAAGCCGATACATTTTTGGGGCAATTTGTTGCACAGCAATAGATAAGTAGTAAAGTATTGGGTGCTACTGTTATCCCTCATGCTTTAATTCAGATGTTTGGAGAGTAATATTATTTATTAGAAATACATATTTCTATTCACACATACATAACCACAATTTTGAGTGATTGACCAATTTAGAGCATGTTGCTATTTTGACTAAACACCTGCATAGAAAACACTATTTCCACAAACTCCTTCAAATGTCCTTAATTTACTTTCCTTTTGTCTGAAGGTACTGCCCCAGAGTCATCTTACCTTCCTCAAGCCACTTACTTCATCTCTCATCATTAACAGTTAACAAAGCCCAGAACATTTTTTTTCCTTCAGTCTTAGCTTGTAGATTTATTCCTGGGTTTATACAGGAAGCGATTCAGAAAATTTCATTAGGTAGGCTGCATCTGCTCTAGTTTCTTAGATGCAGTGTTCCACTTTATTTCTATCTAGTGATTCTAACTTATTAACTTATCACCTTAGTTTTAAATATGAGAGGAATGCCAACACACAAATTATAGGTAAGAGATAAGAAAAAAATGTAAGAAATATTTTTAAATGAAGTCCCTATTAATGGACTTCTAAGGGAAGGTAGTGAGTCGCTGTTTGGTTACACCTTGAGTTGCCAATCATATGGTCAGTGGTTCAAGCCTACAAATAATTCTGCAGCCTTTGAGAGATTGAAAGGTTTTGAAACCCAAAGGGAAATTTTTCTCTGATTATTGTCCAGAAGGGAACTAAAATTTAAAGTGCAAATTTCTTAAAGCAATATGATTAACTGAATGGGAGAGATCCGTATCTGTGCCCATTACAGTGAAAGCTGACCCCACAGCATGTAGAAACTACAGAACATTACCACTGATACACCGACAAGTAAAATTTTGCTGAAGGGAATTGAATAGTGGTAGTAGTAGAACATCGACAGGTTGCTGACAGAAATTCAAAGGTAATCCCGAAGAAACCATGACATGAGCTATGCCATGCCTGATGTCAGATGGAAATTGGCTGAAATCAGAGACTGTCAGAAAGATGTTTACTATCGGTTTTTGACTGCACAAAGCATTTGACTGGGTGGATCATAGCAAAAGATGAAAATATTGAGAAGAATGGGAATTCCAGAATACTTCATTGGGCTTATGTGGACACTGTGCATGCACCAAAAGGCAATTGTTTGATGAAAACAAGGCAATATTTGTGGCTTAAATTCAGGAAAATTATGTATCAGGGCTGTATCACTATAATTAATCAATCTTCATGCTGAAAAAAAACAACTCAAAAAGTTGGAGCAAATAAACAAAAATGTTGCACTATGATTGAAGGAATGCTTATTAACAACCATTGCTAAATGATGGCACAGTCTTCCTTATCGAAAGCAAGGGAGATTAGAAACCTTTCTGATGAAGACCATGGACTAAAGCCTTCAATGGAAAGAAAACAAAATTTCTCACATCTGCAGCAATAGCATCATGAGGAACAGAGAGAATATCGGAGTTGTCAAAAATTTCATTTTGCTTGGATTCACAATCAATGCTCATGGAAACAGTAGCCTAGAAATCAATGTATTGTATTGGGCAAATCTGGTCCACAAGACTTCTGAAATTTGTTACAGAGCACATATGTTGCTTTTAAAAGACTAAGGCGCACCTGTTTCAATCCGTGATATTTTCAGTAACCTCATATGCTTGTGAAAATATGAAAATGATTAAGGAAGAAAGGAGAAAAATTGATGTATTTGAATTTTGAACTTGATGTTGACCAATAATATTGGAAGTATTATGGGATGTCAGAAGAACAATTCAGTCTTGGAAGAAATACATCTAGAATATTCCTTAGAAATGCAGATGGTGAGATTTTGTATCATATACATTGGACGTGTTATCAGGAGACTCTATTGGCTGGAAAAGGACAATATGCATGGTGAATAGACAGTCCCGGAGAAAAGGAGACGATTGTATACAAACACACTAGTTGTCACAAGGGATTCAAACATAGTAAGAATTATGAGGATAGCACAAACCAACCTCTGTTGTGTTCTGTTTTGTATAGACTCACTTAAGTCCGAACCAACAAATTTTAACTAACAACAATAACAAATTGGAAAGGAAGAAGCAAAATTAACCTTATTTTCTGGTGATCAGATCCTACACATGGAAAATCCCAGGACCTAACCAAGAAAAATCCTGGAATTAATTAAAAAGTTGGGCAGAGTTGCAAGACAGAAGATCAACAATCAAAGCCCAGCTTGGCTCCTTTACATCAGAAAGCAAATCCTGAAAAGGAGATGTAAAAAATTATGTCCATAAAAGCTGCCAAAAAGAAAAAAATACTTGAGAATGAATCTAACCGGAGATACGAAAGATTTGTATAAAGAAAACTACAAAGATGCCTCCATATATGGAGAAATATAGAATGCCCATGGATAGGAAGATTCGATAGTATGAAAATATCAGTGCTACTCAACAATATATAGATACAGTGCCGTCTTATCAATGCACCAAGCAGCCCTGGTGGCATAGGGTTGCATGTTGGGCTGCTAACCACAATGTCATCCTTTTGAAGGGTTTCTGTGGAGTACAGTGGTGGTGGTGGTGGTGGTGGGGCGGGGGGCAGTGAAAGGGAGCAGATGTCAAGGAATGCAGGAAGGAAAAGAAGGTTTTGGAATTGATTGAGTTTACAATTGTACAGTACTGCTTCATGTGATTGAATGAAGAAATGATATGATATCTGTATTAACTCCCAATAAAATGATTTTGGGGAAAAAATGTTTGTGACTGACCATCTAACATGAAGTTGTTAGTCTTTCCTGACCAGAGTAAATAGCAGTTAAAAAAAATTATGGACTAACATTAACAATTAATTCAAAGGACTAAAGGGCCATATGAAATTCAGCCTCCATCACCTGAGACCAGGAGAATTTGAAAGTGCTTTGTTACCACTACTTCTCACACTAAGAAGAATTGCAATAGATGATCCTAGATAGAGTGGGAGAAAATTCAGGAATAAACTCAAAAAAGACCATGTTTACTGGTGTACCAGAACCTCGGGAAGTCTCCGGAGGCTAAGGCCCTTGGTCATTCTCCAGCAGGATCTGAACTCACCTCAATGGCTACACTTTCAATGAAACAATTTTCAGATCTCTAAGGTGACCTATTATTCCAAGGTCACACACATTCCTTAGAAGAGTTAGAATAGAAGAGCTGAATGGCAGCATCTGTGTGGGGAGAGCGCTCTGTGCGTAGGAAGGGATAGGAATGGAAATGTAATCAAAGCAAGGAAGTGAGACGGGGGCTGTTACATTGTGGGCACTGCAATCAATGTCACACACACAGTATGAAGGAATTATGCAACTGAAAAACACTTTGCTTTGTGAACTCTCACGCAAATCACAACTAATGCTTTCTTTTTATTAATGAAGCCCCGAAGGAGCCCATGCCATTGAATCTTTTAGAGCAGCGGTGTGGAGGTAGGTTAAGTGGGATGTGGGGCAAGATGACTCTCTCCTGTGTTTTAATCGTCTTTGTCCTTACGTTCTGACTGGGGTTATGGTCTTGAAAGCACACTGTCAAAATCATCGGGCACACCTCAAACCCGTGACTTTTTTTTTAAAAGTCATTTTATTGGGGGCTCGTACAACGCATCACAATCCATCCATACATCAATTGTATAAAGCACATTTGTACATTTGCTACCCTCCTTATTTTTTTCAAAATTATTTTTTTGAGGGTTCGTACAATTCTTATCACAGTCCATACATCCATCCATTGAGTCAAGCACATATGTACACCTGTTGCCCTCATCAATCTCAAAACATTTGCCCTCTACTTTAGCCCTCAATATCGTTTGCTCATTTCCCACCTCCATCCCCCCTCCTCCCTCCCTCCTGAACCCTTCATAATTCATAAATTATTATAGTTTTGTCATAAGTTACACTGTCCGATGTCTCCCTCCGCCCCCTTCTCTGTTGTCCATTCCCCTGGGAGGAGACTATACTTAGATTCTTGTAATTGGCTTCCCCCTTCCACCCCACATTCCCTTCACCCTCCAGGCCTCGCCCCTTTCACCTCTGGGTTCTGAAGAAGTCATCTATCCAGGATTCCCTGTGTTTCAAGTTGCTATCTGTACCAATGTACATCCTCTGGCCTAGCCAGATTTGCAAGGCAGAATTGGGATCATGATATTGGGGGGGAGGAAGCATTAAAGAACCCGTGACTTTTACTTTGTGTGGTTTACATCTCAATAAAGTTGATTTGAAGAATGACTTGTGGATAATTAGAGTTTAATATCAATTGCTTAGAGATTTTTAATATGATTTCCTTCCTAGAGGACCAAGTCCAGAGCAGCCTCCTTGATAAATGAAATGAAAATGTCAAAAAAATTGGCAACTATAAGAAAATACTTTGATTTCAAATAATACCAAGCCATATAGCGCAATTGTTACACTGGAAGGACAGGAAAAAAAAGTTAAGAAAGCTGCCCTGAAGAAATACAAACTCATCAAATGGAAGCAAACTCCTAAAATCTTGAGCAGGATACATACGTATCATGCTAATGCATGCTCAAATCATCAAATCATTTAGATTTAAGTACATAATATGCATGTGAAATATAATAAACATAATTCATAACATAGTCCAACAACAAAAAATACTTTTCTTTACTGGAATTAATTGGGATGATGATTCAGAAAACTGCATTGGATAGATAAGGGGGTACCCCCCCAAAATGGAAATTTTTGTTCAAAATGATGTATTTAATTTTTTTTTGTAACAACCCATCTCCTTCAAAGTACTCTTCACTACACTTCATACATTTGTCAAATCTGCGATTCCATTCTTGGAAACAGTTTTCAAACTCATCTCTTTGGATGGCTGACAGCACCTCCCTCGCGGTTTTCTTCACCTCTTGCTTTGGGCTGTTCTTTCAAATCACGGCATGTTTCCATTCCATGCTACTTTTCCTGGTCCGTCAGCACCAGAGGCACACATTTCTCAGAGACCCTTCTCATTCTCAAATCTTCCATTAAAATTCTTTGAACCGATCTCCAAGGTAGTCCAGATATAACTTCCCCATCTCGTCAATGGTCTGTCCTCAGTCCTTGAGCACAAGTGCATGGATTTTGTTGACATTTTCAGCCTTTTAGGAAGTTGACGGATGTCCAGAACGATGTTTGTCATCATCGTTTCACCTTTTTTGAAAGGAGAAAGCCACTCTTACACTTTTTTTCCATAGCGCTGTTCTTATAAGCTGAGTTCAACATCACAACAGTTTCTGCAACATTTTTCCCAACGAGGAAACAAAATTTCACACCCGCATGCTGTTCTCTTAAATCAACCATCAAAACTGAGGTTTGAGCGATGATACTGCTTTAACGAAAAAATTCACTGTGACCAGAGAGAACCTTCCCAAGTGATGCCACTGCGTACATTAACTCTTAGTAGCCTGATGCTCCCCTAGTATGAAAAATGCATGCTATGACAGCTCCGCTCAAGCCAGCGCAATCCCGGTTTTTTTTTTTTTAGTACATCCACAGTATGTCAGCTCTACTTTCTTATAGTGTTCCACTAAAATTTCAGCTATTAAGTTATACTAATTTATTAATTTATGATTCTAGTATTAAATATGAGAATGATTCAGATCCAAAAATTACAAGATAAGAAAAAAATGGTAAGACATATTTGAAAAAGAATTAGAACATAAAGAACTTCTAAGTGAAGCTGTATATGGACCCTGGTGGCTATTTGGTTATGCAGTGAACTGTCACTCATAAGGTCAGAAGTTCAAACCCACCAGATCCACTGAAGCCTTTAAAATATTTAAAGGTATTGAACCCCAAAGAAGCCGTTTTTCTCAATTCCGTAAGGTCACTACAAGTTAGAACAGATTACATGGCAGCAGGTTTTGTTGTTGTTGTGTAGGATGCTATACAATATTTGCAGACACAGCCTGAGAAAAGTGGAAAATAACAAAGAAAATTGAAAAGGAACTTATACTGTAGGCATGAGAGCAATTAAGAGGGTCACAAATATAAGGCTTGAGTTTTATTTATATTTTAACAATTTTTCTTCTTTAAGTGATGCAGTGAGCATTTCAGAACACATTTTAATATTGAGAAGCCAATAGACAATTCATTTTATTTGTTTCAGTTGTGAAGGTGACTCCAAGCTTCTTTATGAGAAAAATTGTGATTTTCCTTTTTAAGAGTTCCTCTGCAAAGATGGAAAAGTTGTGCCATCTTATAATGGGCTGAGACATTTTAATTTGAATAAAGGAGTTTGAAGTCTGAGAGACCCATTTTAAGTTTCAGAACATTTAAAATCTATTTGTTGCATCAAATTCAAGACAATTCTGTCACTATGACTGACAGTGACCCTAAGGGCAGAGTGGAGCTTGTCCTGTGGGTGTTTGAAGCTATAAATCCTGTGGGAGCAGAAAGTCTTTTCCTTGTGAGTCTCACTGTGTAGAGCGGTGTGGGCGGGGTCAGAGGGCTCATGGTTAGCAGTCAAACACAACCCGTTCTGCCACCAGGGCTCCTTCTTTATTGCACAGTCACTCTTGTTTGTGACTCCGTGTGGAGATAACAACTCAGACCTGCTGCTACTCAGTTCCTAGTACAGGTGAAGTGATACTTGGGGAGAATTCCACGATGATGCCTTTGCACTGTTCAAATATATCTTTGGATCAAAGGACACCAGGTGAAGTAGAACATGAACTAAATATTTAGTACAGCACAAACTATTGTTTTAAAAAAACAGTGTGCATATCCTCTATCTCAGGTTAGCTAACATTCCATTAAAAGACCCTGTTTTTTGGGGGGGATAAGTAGATTGAAGAGTGATGTCTAGCATATGTTCTGTTTCTCAAAAATGAGGTCTCACAGGGGAAAACTGGTGCCATTTTTGGAATCAGCAGGTCAAATATACCCACAGACAAATCTAACATCCGAGGCTCCAAATTGTGTGTTGGCCAGTGTAACAGCTAAGAAATTCTCACAATCAAAATGCAATAGTCAACAATCTAAATATACACAATTCCTAAATTGATTTTCAAATATATAACTTCCGTCAATAAGAAGGGTCGATATCATAAAGATCATTGTTTTTTTTAATAAATCTGGAGATTTTACTAAATTTTACTATAAACCGATGTTAACTTTTAGAAGAAAGTTCATAAACGAATTTTAAAAATATATACGGTCCTTCCAGATTCCTTAGCCCTCAAAGCAAAAACAGTGGTCTGAGCGGCTTAAAGAAAAAGGAGGAGAGTGAAACTGAAATGGACCTGGAGTCTGGTGACAAACAAGTTCACTTAAAACAATAACAAGGCACCAAAAAAAGACTACATACTCTCTATATTAAAGGGTTATTTGCACGCCTCAAAATAAAACTACATACTTCTGATAAACAATATGTAATGGACCCAAAGTCAAAGAATAAAGTAAGACAATAATAAACAAAAATTATTAGTGTACAAGTTTGTGGGAAAATATCTAGATTTACTTATATTTACAGAAATTATTATACAGTATACTTGCACTGGATCAATGATTAGAACTGTATTCCTTTATGTCAGAGGCTAGAGAAATCAGAGTAACCACTTTTATGCAATCAATAATTGAAAGTAAAGATATAGTTACAGATGCTGCAGAAAGCCTGAGTTTTTCATATTTTTTAAGAAAAAAATTTGATTGTTATACTATAAAAATCATTTCAGAATGGATTAAATATATAAACAGGAAAGGGGAAAAGTTAAAAAATTTAATTAAGTATGCAAAAATCTTTGTGTCTTTGGTGAACAGCAATATGCCTTAACTAAGACACTTCCAACTCAAACTTAGTGCCATTGAGACAGCTCCGGCATATAAAGGCCCTTCAGCTCCTACTGCCATCGAGTCAATCCTGACTCAGAGTGACACCCCGTGGATTTTTGAGTCTTTCTTCCTCTGAGTGTTGGTGGTTTTGAACTAGCAACCGTGAGGATCACAGCCCAACCACTATACCACCAGGTCTCAATCAAGATCCTACAGGATAGAGTAGAACTGCCCTGTGGGTTTGGGGAGACTCAAACTGTTTATGGGAGCAGAAAGCCTTTACTCTTCTCCCTCAAAGCAGCTGGTGGTTTCAAACTGGGGTCCTATAATTAGCAGCAAAATACATAACACATGACACCACCAGGCTCCCGCTAAATAAGACACAGACTTATTTAAACAGGTTAACATTAAACAGGTTAATTAGCATGACATGGAATAGGATTTAAATAAAGAAAAATGGAAGCTGTAAAAGTCTAACAGTCACGTACTATTACAGAAAAAAATTTAGTATACTCAGTAATTGCAAAAAATACATTAAAACACTTCAAAAGTAAACAAAGGAAACTACTGATGCAGTTCCTAAATTAGATAAAGTAGTTGCCAATAAACATGAGTATTTTATTGACTCAATTAATGATAAGCTACATCCATATTAACACTTTAATACTGTAATATTTTATAACCAATTTGTAAATATTAAAATGTAATATCAATCATTTGCAAAAAGTTAGAGCAGCAAGTAACTGTTTACTGGCACAGCCTCCTCAGTAACTGTTAGGAATAACCACATTTACTGGAACATAACAAATGTCAAAACTCATTCCAAGTCACATATTTTTAAACAATACAGGCATAGCAGAAATATATGTTAATAAATTTGACTATTTTTAAGTTAACTTGAGAGAAATAATTTAGTGATTTCTATGGCAATGTTAAATGTAACTCACTTTCATAAGCACATAAAATACTCAAAATTACTGTATTTTTTCTAAAATCTCTATGTAGACTCATTTAGTGTGCTAAATATCAGCACCCATACACACTTGGATAGAACCCCGAAAAGTGTCCCATGGCAAAAGAATGCATTTTGTCACGTGATGTATGTGCCCGTCTTATCCAATTACAAACCTTCTGGGATCTCACTGAGATGGAGGCATCTTGGAGAGGGGGCCCAGCCTTGCTCTGTACATGCAATGGCAGTTTCTCCACTCTGAAGACCAAAACCAGGATGGCACTGAACAGTTACAGATTCACCCTCTATGTAATACTTTTGTGATGTATTAAAATATCCATTTTCCACTTGATACAAATCACATTTTCCTAAGGATAACAATAGTAATAAATTAAAAACACAAATTTAGTAAACATATTGAATTAAAAATTACCTTTGCAATATTTACATTCCAATGTGTCCTAGTATACAGTGAACAATGCACAGAAGGTAGCGTTGCCATAAGATGTTTATTAATAAAATAAATTCAATGCCACTTTACTTAAGGTTTTATAATCTATGTATGTTCGAATATAGTTCAGAGATATTTTTGCACACTTCCAATCTTTATTTCTATTTTAACTTTTATAAATAGTTAATCAAAAGAGAACAATCTATTTTGGTCGTTTTACCAGACCACTCTTTGGAAATCCCTGTGCATTATTATACACAGCACAAGCATAATCACTTTTGTGATTTCTATGTCCACTTATTGAAAAAGACATACATTTATAATTTTTAAAAGTTTACTTACTGAGGCATGGGACTTCTGGTGTCCAACCTTTGCTTGTGCACTTCATATAATCCCCAGAAGAGTATGAAGGAGTCACAAAACTCATATTACAGTAGTAGAACAAATATTTTCCTATTGTGGCTGGAAAATACGGTCTATACCCAGCCTCATTATATAGAAATCCATGTTTTATTTCTGGAAAATCACAAGACTCCACTTGGAATAAAAAAATACAATAGTGTATAAATATTTTATCTCAGTAAACTATCAAATACAAAATTTTTCATTGATAAAGCACATTCTTTGATTACCATAACCACACCCACTGATTGCATCAGGGATTCCAGAGCAACACAAGTCTTAGGAGTTAGAACATTGAAGTCCTGAGGAAGTCTTTGCTAAAGAGAATGAAATTACATTTTCTGCATCCAAGAAGGCTCTCCAAGAAGAAAACTGCATGGATTCATTTAAAGTGCTCTCCTTGAGTACACATATTCCAACCTGTGTTGATTAAATGATTACCCTTATGCAAATTTTACCACTCATTCCTGGGTCTTAGAGCATTTCTTCCCAACCTACCCTAAATCAGAGCATTGCCTTTCCTTTTCTAATATAGCAGATGGAAGAGAGAGACTTGTTTATTTAATGAGAAAATTTAGGAAAGGGGTATTTCTTGATACTCACATAAGATTATGGGAAATTTTAACTTTTTATTCCTAATTTTAATTCTATAATGGGGTGTTTCCTTAATGTTCTAGAAATTACTTATTTAAAATGAGGCACAAATAATTATATTTCAGTGCATTTTTGTTACTGTTCTAAAGATAATTTAGTAAACTCTACACTACATTTGTTACATGAAATTTAATTCTCCTAATTACAAATAAGGAGATGTAATATTTTCAAAAGCCAAGCAATACTCAGTCTGGATCAACTTCCTCTTTCCTCATTCACTGACCTGATTTCTTTTCCTTCTGCTCAGATAATTTTTGAAAGTGGTTTCTTCACATGTGTTGTGTGATAAAAGTTTCAATATATTCATATCCTGAATGTCTTTTAATCAGAAGTTCTTGAACGACACCTTCTCCAAGTATAAAATTGAGATTTATATTCGATTCGCTTTAGATTAATACATTTTCTACTTTTTTTATAGTTTCCCAGATGCAGATTAAAACGCTCATGTCAGTATTATTTTCAGGAATCTTCTAGTTTTTATTTTCTCTACCACTTTTTAGGGTTGTGTATTTTTCATATTACCCTTTCAATTTTCATCCCGATATGTTAAGGCATATGTCATTGCTGTCTTGGCCATGTTTAAGTCTTTCTAGTTCCAGACACGTCTGGGAAAAAAACCAGTGAAATTGTTGATTAAATTATAGAGCGGAGATGTGATCTCCAGTCGTCAGACCTCAAAACAAGCATGATTGTCTACATCCTTATCTGGATTAATAGGATATGAATGGATAAAACTTCGGACTGCAATTTCTATTCACAGGGTATAAAAAGGATGCATGTTTTGAAATATTACTATTATTTTTTTATTAAATAATTATTTTATTAGGGGCTCATACAACTCATCACAATCTGTATATATGTCATTTGTGTCCAGCACTTTAGTACATAGGTTGACTTCATCATTCTCACAACACCTGCTTTCTACTTGAGCCTTTGGTGTCAGCTCATTTTTCCCCTCCCTCACTGCTCCCCTCTCCTCCCTCCCCCCAAACCCCTGATAATTTATAAATTATTATTATTTTATCATATCTTACCCCATCCCATATCTCCCTCACTCACTTCTCCACTGTCTGTCCTGCAGGGTGGAGGCCATATGCAGAACTTGTCATTTGTTCCCCCTTTCTCCCTCTCTTTCCCTCCACCCTCTCCCCATCGTCACCCTCTCCACAGGTCCTGGAGGGTTCATCTGTCCTGGGTTCACTGTATTTCCAGTTCCTATCTGTGCCAGTGCACATCCTCCAGTCCAGTCAGATATGCAAGGCAGAACTGGGATCATGGTAGTGGGGGGGAGGAAGCATTTAAGAACTAGAGGAAAATTGCACATTTCATCATTGCTACTCTGATTTGCTCCTCTCCTCCACGCAGCCCTTCTGCAAGGGGATGTCCAATTTCCCCTGGATGGGCCCTGGGTCCCCACTCTGCACTCCCCCTCATTCACAATGTTATGATTTTTTTTTTTTTTTTTTTGTCTTTGTTGCCTGATACCTGACCCCTTCGCGGCCTTGTCATCTTATAGGCTGGTGTGCTTCTTCCATGTGGGCTTTGTTGTTTCTCAGTTAGATGGCCCCTTGTTTATTTTCCCCTCTTCCCAAGCTGCAGCTTCAGTGCTGTCCTCTGAAGTGAATTCCCCCTGGGGGAGGGTGGTGCCGTGCACCCAGTTGGTAATGGGGCCAGCCCTTCAGGCCTCTCCATCTGTTCCCTACTTCATGTCAGTGTGTTGCGTTCCTGTCTAGAGCTCCGGGTTGAAGTCGGGTCCCTCTTTCCATGTGGAGACACAATCAACACCCTCCCCCTGTGTGGGTTAGTGCCCTGTTCCCCTGGCTATCCATACCTTTTCCCCTCCTCATTTTAGTGGGGTACCATATGTATCCCATATGTATCCCTGGGTTTAGTCTGAACCCTGCCATATTACCTGGATCTCACTCCAGGGATGTATCTATGCAGCATCTTCTTCCTTATGCCCTTTTTGAAAAAAAATTTTTTTGGTTTTGTTTTGCTTTGCACTTAACCTTAGCGGACTCATGTAGTACTTGTCCTTTTGTGTTTGTCTTACTTCACTTAGCATAATTTCCTCCAATTCTTCCCATGTGGCAATGTGCTTCATGCGTTCATCACTGCTTTTTAGGGATGCGTAATACTCCATTGTATATATGTACCAGAGTGTTTTAATCTATTTGTCTGTTGATGGAAATTTGGGCAGTTTTCAACTCCTTGCAATTGTGAACTGTGCTGCGATGAAAATTGGAGCACAGATGTCTGGCCTTGGTTTGTTTTTTGTCTCTTCTGGGTATATGCCCAATAGGGGGATTGCTGGATCATAGGGTAGCTCAATTTCCAACTGTTTTAGATATCGCCAAATCGATTTGCATAGTGGCTGTACATACCTACAGGTTCACCAGCAGTGGACAAGAGTTCCTATCTTTCCGCATCCCCTCCAACATTTATTACTTTCTGATTTCTTGAATTGGGCTATCTTTGAGGGTGTCAGGTGGTATCTCTTGTTTTAATTAGCATTTCTCTTATGGGTAGAGATCTGGAACATTTTCTCATATATTTGTTTGCCATTTGGATTTCTGCCCTTGAGAACCTCCTTCTCAGGTCCTTTGCCCACTTCCTGAGTGGACAATTGGTTTTTCTCTTGTAGTTTAGCAGTGTATTATAGATTTTAGTAATAAGGCCTTTGTCGGATGTGTCGTTGCCAAAGATGTTTTCCCATTCTGTAGTCTCTCTTATTACTCTCTTGGTGAATTCTTTCGATGTACATAAGTGTTTTATTTTTAGTATGTCCCACTGGTCAATTTGTGCCTCCTCTGTGTTGGTGTCCTTCCCGATTTCCGATAGCCTATGTAATTTCTGTGCCAAGGTTCTCAGGTTTGAATCAATTCCATCATTGATGGCCCTAATAGTTTGGGGGTTAACCTCAAGGTCGAAGTATTGCTATTATTATCACAGGCTTGAGTCCAACATAATTCTCTGTCATTTGGGTCCACTTCAGTCTTCTGCTGTTTTCTTTTTCACAAGGTATTTCCTTGAAGTGAATGCAGTATTTCACTCTTGCTGAGCAACACCACTTATTTATGGTGGCTTGTTCCTTGTTGTGACGTTGGAAGTGATGTCACTGGTATTTAAAGTAACATCAGGGTCCCTCGAGGTGAACAGGTTTTAGCAGAGCTTCCAGACTAAGAACAGCCTGTGAAGAAGGAATAGGCTGTCCACCTCTGAGGAACTCACCCTTGAACACCTTATGAACAGCACACTTTCAAGTATAGTGATGGAAGATGAGCCTCTCATGTCGGAGGTCTTTCAAAATGGCTGAGGAAGAACGCTCAAATGAAGCTGACCGTAACTATTGGTGATTGGAATGCAAAATTCGACAACTAAGAGGAAGGAGCGTTTAGAAATGGGACACGGGAAAATATGGCCTTGAGTGTATCTGTGAGATAGAGTGCATGACAGAGTTTTGAAAAATTTCTTCCTTGCGAATACTTTTATTGAACCACACAATGGGGACTATCCACGTGGTTTTCTCCAGCTGGAGTATGCAGAAATGAAGTTGACTACATCTGTGGCTGAGATAGTGGGAAAGCTCAATGGCAGTGGGGAAAAAAGAAAAGGGTGAGAGCTGACAGGGGACCAGACCATCCGTGTTTCACATGTAACTTCAGGTAGAAGCTAAAAATAATTGAAACAAATCCATGAGAGCAAAAATATTGCATAGAGCATAAGCCACCCAATTTTGGAGAATATTTTCAAGAATAGATTTGACTCATTGAACGTTTATAACAAAAGACCTGATGAGCTGTGGGTGGACATCAAGAGCATAATTCAAGAAGAATGCGATAGGTCATTAAAAAGCAGGAGGTAAAAGATCTAAGTGGATGTCAGAAGAAACTCTGAAACCTGCTCTTTAACATAGAGCAGCAATATAAATGGGAGAAATGAAGTGAAAGAACTTTAAGACCATTTTGAAGGGCAGATATAGAAAACACGTCGAAGTATTATAATGAATTGTGCAGAGACCTAGATTTAGAAAAGGAAAGAATAACACATTCAGTGTATCTTAAACTGAAAGAATTGAAGAACCTATTCAAACCTCAAGTTGCAACACTGAAAGATTCAATGAACAAAATATTGAACGATTCCGAAAGCGTCAACTGAAAGATGGAAGAAGTACCAAAAAGAACTGCTCCACATTCAGCCGTTTCAAGAGGTAGCATATGATCAAGGCCCAATAGGACTGAAGAAAGAAGTTCAAGATACATCAAAGACATCCGTGAGGAACAAGGCTCCAGGAATTGATGGGATACCAATAGAAATGTTTCAGCAAACTGATGAAGCATTGGAAGCACTCATTCACCTATTCCAAGATGTTTGGAAGACATTTCCCTGGTCAACCAAATGTAAATTCCATATTTGTACCCATTCCAAGTGCAAGTTATAGAATAACAATTAATTTCACATGTAAGTAAAATTATGTTGAAGGTCATTCAACACTGCTTGCAGCATTACATTGACAGGGAGCTGCCAGAGGTCAGGCTGGGTTCTTTAGAGGTCATACAACTTGGGATATTATTGCTGAAGTCAAGAAAATCTTGGTTGGCAGAAGAGCATATTAGAATAGTTTACATTTGTGGTTTATTGACTGTGTAAAATCATTAGGTATTGTGAATCATAACCAACCATGGATAGCATTGAGAAAAATGAGAAGTCCAAAAACTTCATTGTCCTCATGCAGAATCTCTTCCAAGAGGCAATTATTCTAATAGAAAGGTGGCAGAGAGGAAACAAGCCAGTCAGGGTACAGTATGGCTCTGATAAAACATATAACTTTTCTCTAGTTCTTTAGTGCTTACCCTGCCCCCACTATCATGCTCCCAATTCCACTTTACAAATCTGGCTAGACCAGAGCATGTACATGGGTACAGATAAGAGCTGGAAACACAGGGAATCCAGGACAGATAAACCCCTCAGGACCAATATTGAGAGTAGCCATAAAAGCAGGGCAAGGGAAAAGTGGGGGGCGGGAGAGCAGGGGACTTGACCACAATGATCTACATATAACCCCCTATCAAGGGAACAGATAACAGAAAAGTGGGTGAAGGGAGACATCGGTTAGTATAAGACATGAAAAACCAATAATAATTTATAAATTATCAAGGGTTCATAAGGGAAGGAAGGTGGAAGAGGGAGAGGAAAAATGAAAAGCTGATACCAAGGGTTCAAGTAGAAAGAAAATGTTTTGAAAATGATGATGGCAATAAATGTGCAAAGGTGCTTAACACAATGGATGGTTTGATGGATTGTGATAAGAGTTGTAGAAGACCGCAATAAAATGATTTTTAAAAAGACTATAGACTAAGGGAATCATGCATGGTTATAATTAGGAAAAGTGTTCATCAAGCCATGGTGCTTCACTATGCTTATGCAAGCTATATTATGAGCAACTAATCTGAAGCGCTGGAGTATATAAAGAAGAGCATGGCGTCAGGATTAAAGTAAGACTTATTAACAACCTTTAACATGCACATGATAACATTTTGCTGAAAGCAAGACAATTTGAAGCACTTAGTAATGAAGATCCAAGACTATATAGCCTTTAGTATGGTTTACCACTCAATATCACAAACATAAAAATCCTCACAATGTACAAAATCATGGTAAAATGTAGAAAAGATTGAAGTTGTCATAGATTTCACTTCACTTGGAGCCGCCATCAACCCTGAAGAAAGTATCAGTCAAGAAGCCAAATGATATGCGGAATGAAACAAATGTAATGCACAGGAACTCATTAAAGTGCTAAATAATGAAGATGTCACACTGAGGACCAAGGCATACCTCATCTAAGACATGGCATTTTCAATAGTTTCAAAAACATGTGACAGTGTGACAATAATTGAGATAGACAAGAGAAGAATCTATGCATTTGAATTATGGTGTTGGAAAGAATAGGGAAATTATCATGGACTTTTGGAAGATTGATAAAATCTGTCTTGCAAGACGTACAGCTGTTATGCACCATAGATGCTAGGACGGTGGAAAGTCACCTTATGTATATTGGATATGCTATCCAGATATACCAGTCCCTAGAAAAGGACATAAGTCTTGGGAAAGAAGAAGATCAGTCAACAGGAGGAAGACTCTGAAGAAGATGATTGACGCCATGGCTTCCATGATGAGTTCAACAGTAGTAATTGTGAGGAAAGCTCACAGGACTGAGTAGGGTTTCATTCTCTGTGACGCAGGGCCCCTTCAATAGCACATGGCGCCGCAGCAATTAGCCTGTGCAAGTGCAATGGATTGCTTACAGCAAAGCCCAGGATCTGATAGCTATCACGGCCTAATTCCATCTTCTGAGATACAATGCAGTGGATAGCAATATTTAAAAATGTGGAGCCTGCCTAATTTAGGTTCTCTCTTATAATCCTTGGCATATTTCTGCCAGTGAATTAATACTGCACTTTACTAAACAGACCCATTTGTAACATAAATGAGTAATGGAGCAGGGCTGAAACAAGGTCCTGCACCCAATTTTCACATAACATTTTTTAAAAACCTAAAATGTGCGCTTATAATAAATTTTTTATGTGATTCACAAGAATTTCCCAAGCTACCTTACTGAAATCAGGTAAAATTAGGCCTCACTTGATCTATAATTTACTGAAATAAATTATAATTATTCTACATTTTCCTTTTACTTCTTATGCATGTAGAAAACTATTTCATAACTTTCATTCTTGGGGGCTTTGCTTTTGATAATTTGGTGATCATGTCTGTCTTAATTGAGTTAATCAGCCTTTTTAACTTTATTTTTCCCCATGGTATAACCAGTGTAATTCTACTACATTTTCAAAATGTACTGGGAGGTAAAGGGGGAAAAAGAACACGCTATTAGAGGAATAAAATCCTTGAAAAATTGCTAAAGGAAACATCCGCAAAGAAAAAATCCTATGTTGAGTATCAATTAACTATTTGAAATGGATTTTTTAAATGGCACAATTTTTCAACACCTCTCTCATCCAGTTGGTGCAAACAAATTTCCTTCACAGTTGACTGTGTACGTGATTCTGTGTCTCATGTCTACATGGCAGAGTGACAGTGTGCCATAAGAGGCATCATGGCTTCCTCTGCTATTTCTCAGGTTCTTGGTACCAGGACAGTAACTGCAATGCACGAAATTTATGGAGCAGCCCAAGAGGCAAGAGACAGATGTTTCTTCTGGAAAACCACGTGAGTGAGGCATCTGGGAAGCAAACCATCCAACCCAGTCAGGCCATTAGATGATTGCAGCCCTGTTCAACATGCTACACAGTTTGCATCAGAAAAACCAGGAAAGCCACCCTCAATTACCTGATACAGGGCAATTTTGAGGTCATAAAAATGAATTGTTTAGAGCCAATACTTTTAAAGAAAATTGTTGTATAGCAATGGATAACTAATAACTTAGGCTTGAGAACAATTAATATAGGAGGAAATATATTCCTGTACACAAATGTGTAGAATGTATGTATATTCCTTTGAAATGTGTGCTTCTTAAATGCTCTTTGGGTTTTAGGAACAAACGTGTTTGTCAAAGGAACATTCGGGCTATAGACAGGGTGGGTTAAGGTTGCCCAATGAAATTCTCATAGGACAGCCTTTGTTGCCCTCAAACTATGAACAGGTGCCTAGCTGCAGTGGAAAAAGCAAATCTTTAGTGCAATCTTCCCGTCACATGTCACACTAGTGCAGTTCTCACTTTTCCCCAAACTTCTCAATAATAAGCTTCCATGATCCTCTTGCGTCTTCAAGAAAATGCAGTAAGGTCACCCTTTGGTAATCTCCCAAAACCATTGCTGTAACCTTTAAAGCTGACTTCTCTGTCTTGAGTGTGGACCCCCACCCCTTTTTAAAGAACCTTCATAAAAATAAGAAAGGAGATTATGAATGGTTTATTTGTATCCAACCACTAATTACAGAGACATGTTTCAACATGTTTTCTTTGGAATAAACCCACAAATGTATGAGCTGGAGCCTTAAAGCCAAACTTTTGTATTTACCCTCATATTATTTCTATGTGATATAGTGTACATAGAAATTATACAACATGAAAGAATTTGACATATGAATCTGTGACACCATCATCATAATGAAGACAATGAAATATGCATTACAAAATTTAAAAGTCCCCTGAACTTTTCCAAGTCAGAATCTAGCTTTTCTTATGCTAGGGTTTCTACTTAATATTTAAAGAACGTATTTAGATACCTCAAGAATCTGAATTCAGCGACTTCACATTGGAACACAGATGATACATAATGCATTACAAAATGTATATTCTTTTTAAAATGTGAGATAATTTTCTTACAAATGTACATTTCATCATGAACTCGCAATATGGAATAGTCCTACCAGTGGATCCATTCAAGTACACATACATGAGAGAAGATATAATGTAAAGCTAAATTTAACATGGAAGCTGAGTATTTTAACTTACCTTGCCCCTCGGCCCAAGACACCCACAGGGTAAGAATGACAGTGATTAGAAACAGCATCTTAGAAGTTCTTAATGATCCATAAATATACATTTTATAGCTGTGCTGCTTTGGGTTTGAAATCAGCCTTATTAGATGTTATCTAGGATGACCCTGAATTAAAGTGGACTACAATTTAGCTAAGCAAATTGAGGTCACTAAGTAAATGTTAATGTTCAATAAGTTTTGAAGATTTCCCAAGTAATTTTTAACTAGACTTTAACAACGATATCTGCAATTGCTCAACTCTCAGGTATGAATCCAGTGTCTATGAGAGCAGGATTGAAATGAATTAGCTCCAAGATCATATAAAATACAAATTTTAGTAAACTATCCCTTGAAAATTGGTCTGTGCCTAAGGCAGTCGAATAATATGTGACTGGCTCTTACAATCCAAGGCTTATTGCTGTAGCTTTCCTCTGTCCTGAATTTCCTTTGACTCACCACCTCACTTAGAAGGTCTCTGAAAACCAACCAGGGTATTTGGACACAAGCTGACCAACCTTTTTTTCATGAGGTTAGGGAAGCAAACTGATTGTTTTTTTAACTTGCAGTTGATCCTGCTTGCTGGTGCCAGGGTTCCAGCACATTCTTAATATTTAAATAATATTTAATTAACATGTCTTGAGGAACCTTTTCGTAAGGAGCAATATATTCTGACACATGCAATGCCTTCCCTTCTATTAAGGAACTATGCTCAATCTTCACTCCCCTTTAACTTGACTGCCCTCTCACTTGATAGGGACAGACCTATCAGGGGCTTCTGCCCTGCCTGCTAAGGCAATGAACAAAAGACCCTCTGGAAAAAGGTATGGACAAAACAATCTGAGAACTGGCTTGGAAAAAACTCCTTAACCTTGAAGGAAGGTCTTGGTGAAGATCCTGATGCAAGATTGTACTCGAAGATCATGCTGAGACATCTTGAGAAAGCCTAATGCAGGACTGTGCTCAGAGACAATCCTGAGACCTTTTGAGACATACTGACCCACAGCAGCAGTGCAGATGAAACTGAAATGATACATGAGACCCAAGGATGGCCTGAGTAATTAATTAGAAAGTTGCTCGACAATCTGCAGAGCGAGAATCCCTCCCATAAAAACTAGCGGTGTTCCTCTAGCCAATGCCACCGCCCACTTCAAGAAGGGGTCCCTTTTCCTCCAGAGGAAGTGCGTCTTATCTGCACTTACAGTGGTTCTTTCTCACCTGATAGAGGTCTCACTTCATTCCTTTTGAAGTGACTCTATTCTGCAATTAAACGTTGCTTCTCTCTTTGCTGCTGTGTGCATGTGTGTAAGCCTAGCTTATCTCTGGACACTCACAAATCACACACGTTTGGAGTTTGCTAGTTCTCCCATGGATGCGAGCCCGGGACCTGAACTTCACATCATTGACTAATTCATTGATTTTATTTTTCCTGTTCAGGAACATATGCAATATTCTATTTCTTACGTTGTTATTGCTACATGTCTTTGGGTTGGGTTCAACTCATAGCAACCCTGTGTACCACAAAATGAATCCCCCTGGTTCTGCACCATTCCCACGGTTGTTATTATGTTTGGCTCCATTGTTGAAGCCGTTGTGTCAGTTCATCTCTTTGGAGGTCTTATGTTTCATCCACCCTCTGCTTCACCAAGTGTGATGTTCTTCTCCCAGGACTGGTTCTTCCCTATGCAAAGGATGTAAGATCAAGTCTCCCATCCACTCTTCAAAGGAGAAATTTGGCTATATGTCTTCCAAGGCAGATTTGCTCATTTTTTTTCCCTCCAGTCCATGGTATATTTAATATTTTTTGCCAAGATAAAAATTCAAGTATGCCCATTCTCTTTGATCTTCCTTATGCATTATCTAATTTTCATATGCATGTGGGTTAAGTCAAAATGCTATAGCTTGGGTCAGTCAAACCATAGTATTGAAAGTGACATCACTGATCTTTACATTTTAAAGAGATTTGAAAAATGCAACACATGGTTTGACTTCTTATCTGCTACTTCCAAGGGAGTTGTATATATAGTTTCATACACATATATTTTGCTATGAATAATTGCTTGCAAATACATATTTAAAATTAAATAAATAATATTATTATAAAGGTGAAGGAAGAAATAAAGTAATAAAAGTCGATTATGTTTAAAAATTATTTATATGACAGCTGCTTTATTGATCTTAGCTACAATAAAATTTAAATATTGAGAAAATTTTAGCATTATGTATAATCTAGACTTACACAATAGTTTATATATGACCTACTTTTCTACTAATAGCACATAGATATTCAATCTTAAATATAAAACTTATCTGCTTGAATTATAAAAGGCAAGCAGAAATAAATCTGTGAATAAATTAAAAACCCTGTAAGATCCATTTTTAAAAATCTTTCTCGCTAAAGGGGCACCTGAGTCCTTCTGGGGGACATGGCCATTAGCATGTAAGCATGATTAAGTAGTCTTTTTTTTTTTTTTTTTGAGGAGGTATGGACTTAGAGTTGCTAATTTGTTTGGAAAAAAGTGTGTGTCAGTTTTGAATAAAATTATAGTACAAAAGGAAATCCCACTAAGGACAATTCTTCCAATCTGTTCTCAACCTCTTCTTATATCATTTTTTGACTACATTGAGGATTGTAAATGTCAGCGATCCAGTACAAAGCAAGTGTGATAGAGTTATAAACATTTAACATGCAATCACTCCAATGTGGAGTGGAAAGAGTTTGTCGTTCAAGGCCAACCAACAAACAAGAAATCTATTGTCCCCAAGACAAATCTGACTCATAACAACCTAACCATATAGGTTTCCAATGCTGTAACACTTTATGGGAACAGGTAGCCTCATCTTTCTCACAGAAAAGTTGGCGGACTTACAGATCAGAGTGCATTTTTCTTGAAACCCAGAGTGAGATATGTCTTAGAATATTATGTCTTAGGAATTAACTCAAAAGGGTACACTTGGAGTAAGATAAGTGCAAAAGAGACCCACCCTAGCAAAAGCTAAAACCAGTATTTTTTAGAGTATTCCCAGAGTCTGTGAAAATTTGTTAGATTTCTTGAACACTGTTGGCACTGACAAAATGATAGATGCGTTGATTAATAAGGTAAAAGAATCCAGCGATATATGACATATGTAAACCACTAGTTTCAATTTTGGAGCAGCACTGGGTTCTGGTGGCAAAAAAGACTACTTAACCTTGGCTTTCTTCTCACAAAAAATAAATCATCTGAAGTTGGTTCATAGTAATAAATGTGATGTTAAAAAAAAAAGCAAAACAACCAATGAGTGGAATATATTCAGTAATGGCTGCAAGGCCAATATTCCTGAAAACACACTCAAAGAATACTGTTATAAAAGTCCATAAGTAGACATAAGTAACAATTAAAACTTTATGTCCATCAAAAGGCATTATAAAAGTAAATTAACCCAACCTGGAGGAGAAAACAATAGGACCAACAATCCTGGTGGGACATGGGAGAGTGGGGATGGGGGAAAGAAAGTGATGTTAACAAACCCAGGGACAAGGGAACAACAAGTTATCCAAAACCTGGTAAGACTTGATCAAGGGCAATGTAACTGAGGGGAATTACTGAAACCCAAATGAA
>NW_022111324.1:40875938-40887520 GCF_000313985.2 Echinops telfairi | reverse complement strand
GCAGGGAGGAGATGAGCCAGTCAGGGTGCAGTGTAGCAATGATGAAACATACAACTTTCCTCTAGTTCTTAAATGCTTCCTCCCCACCACTATCATGACCCCAATCCTGCCCTAAAAATCCAGCTTGAACAGGAGGGTGTACACTGGTCCAGATAGGAACTGGAAACGCAGGGAATCCAGGACATGTGATCCCTTTGGGACCAGTGGTGGGAGTGGCGATACAGAGAGGGTGGAGGGAGGGTGGGGTAGAAAGGGGAAACTGAAGACAAGAATCTATATATAACCTCCTCCCTGGAGGATGAACAGCAGAGAAGTGCGTCAGGGGAGATGTCGGACAGTGTAAGATATGACAAAATGATAATAATTTCTAAATTATCAAGGGTTCATGGGGGGCGGGGTGGGACGGTAGGGGAAAATGAGGACCTGATACCAAGGGCTCAAGTAGAAAGCAAATGTTTTGAGAATGATCAGAGCAACAAATGTGTTTAACACAATGGATTTATGTATGAGTTGTGATGAGTTGTATAACCCCACAATAAAATGAGTTTTAAAATTAATTAATTAATCCATATAGGGAAGAATATTTGTAATAGGGCAGACAAAAGGCTTATATGTATCATACATAAATAGTCTAGGTAAAATATCATAGCAACTATCTCACATACCTAAATTCACAAATGTGCTCAACTCCATTACACAGCAGAGACACACTACATAGATACCCAATTAAAAACCATATACTTACAAAATGGATACTATTGAAAAGTCTGACATTTCCAACTTTTGATGAGGATGTGGAGTAACACTGGAGGAAGATTAAATGATTCAATAGCTTTGAAAAATGTGTTGGCAACTAGGTCATTCCTGATTAAATTTTTAAGGGAAATTGGGTGTATGCCCACCAAGAATTCAGCACTAGATTGTTCACAGAATCTCTCTGCATAGTGTTGAAAATTAGGGCATGAATGAATAAAATATTCTAGAAGCATACAATGCAATATTACCCCACCGCTGTCATCAAGTCAATTCTGATGCATAGAAAGTCTATATAGGGTTAAGCCTGTATAGCTTTACATGGGTCTATTAATAGCAATTAGTCTAAAAAATAGCAATTAGCCTCTCTTTATCCCACAGAAAATGATGTACTTCAAGCGCTGACCTCACGACTGGAGTCCAATGGTTACACGAAGTCTCCACACTCCATATAAAAAGAACAAATTATTGCTCAATACTGTTCCAACAAGCTGACAAAGTCCTGGAAGCATTCACTCCTCTATTCCAGGAAATTTGAAAAACAACTACTTGGTGAACTGACGGGAAGGGATCCATATTTGTTCACACTTCAAAGAAAGGTGACCCAAAGGAATTCCCAAACTAAACAGCAACATCACTGATATCACATTCTAGTAAAATTTTGCTGAAAACCCTCCAACAATGGTGGCAGCAGTATACTGGCAGGGAAGTGCCAAAGCTTCAGTCTGAATGAGCAGAGGACGTGGAACAAGGGATATCATTGCCGGTGTCAATTGTGTCTTGGCTGAAATCAGGGAGTACAAGAAAATCATTAACTGGTGTTTTATGCACAGGCCAAGGATTTGACTATTTAGATGTTAAACTATGGATAGCTTTGAGAAGAATGGGAATGTCAGAGCATTTCTGGGGCTCATTTGGAACTTGTCCATGCATGAAGAGGCAGTTGTGGAAACAGAACAAGAAATTTTGGATGGTTTAAAATCAGGAAAGGTGCATGTCATGGTTGTATCCATTCACCATGCTTATTCAGTCGGTATGCTGACAATATCATTCTAAAACTTGGATTATCTGAAGAAGACAGTGTCACGAGGATTGAAGGAAAGTTTAACAAACTTCAATATGTATATAGCATAACTTACTTGCTGAAATCAATGTGGACTTGAAGCTCTTGCTGATGAAGATCAAGAATTGCAGTCTTCAGTATGCAGTAAGATATGATGAAAAGAAAGCCACCATTTCATAACTGGACAAATAGGCAACATCATTATAAATGGAGAAAAGGTTGAAGCTGTCAAGGGTTTTGTCTTGTTTGGATCCACAATCAAGGTTCATGGAAGCAGCAGTCAAGATATCAAAAGACAAGTTTCATTAGATAGATCTGCTGTACAAGAACCTTCTAGAGCATTGAAAAGCAAGGATTTTACTTTGAGATCTAAGGTGACCCTGACCAAAGATAAGGTATTTGCTCCTTGGAGACATGGAGGTCAAGAATTCATCGTACATACTTTGTGCATATTATTAGAAGATCTGGGTCCCTGGAGAAGAACGTAATGCTTGGTAAAGTGGAGGGCAGCCAGGGAGACGAAGGCCCCCAAGGAGATGTATACATACTGTGGCTGCAACAATGGGCTCCATCATAAGGACTATTGTGAGGATGGTGCAGACTGGGCAGAATTTCATTCTGTTATGCATAAAATCCCTATGGTTTGGACCTAACTCAATGGCACCTAACAACAATAACATTGCTAAATACAAAAGGTTGGAATGATCATTTCGATGCTTGGTTGAGATGATGTCCAGCTATCTGAAGGAATAGCATCTGTGGTATTAAAGGCTTGTCTTCTAACAAGCAGCCATCTAAGGGAGGTTTCCACTAAGTCCACATGTAAGAAGCACACCAGCCTGTGTGCTCCAAGGATTGTAAATAATATAATCTAAATCTAAAGGAAAGAATGGTATTAGAGCTTAATTTGTAAACTGCTGGTTTGCAGAAGGCAAGGGGTGACAGTTGAAGTCCAAAACCCACTTGCATAGTCCACACATGAATTAAGCCTCTGCCGAATTCCCTCTGATCATAGTTGAGGTGTGTATAAACCTGTTAGCAGACTGCGAACCTTGTAAAGTCTATTATGGCAGACATAGTTAGGTTACATTGTCATCATATCTTATCATTTGACCTCTCTTGATCCATTTTGAAGCTGTTTCAGTTAAAAAAATAACCACAGGCAATGCGAAGGGGAAATCACATGGATTAAGCCTCTGGTGACTTCCCTCTGACCGTGGACCACAAGATCAATAGCCCTGATATGCAGAATGCATTAGCAAGTGGATATTTTCAAGTACAATTAGGTTAAAATTTCACCCCATATACTTTGATCTCCATTTTGATCCATTTAAAATTTTTTCTAGTTTTTAATATGTTTTGCTTTCTATTTGATCATTAGCTTTTAAAAACTGTTTTTCACGTACTTCAGGGAGGCTGAAACAATGTAGAGTCACCAGCCTTTTACTCCCATAGTGAGACCACAAAATCAAAAGGTTAGGAGGACAACCTTGGGAAATCAGGTGCTTCACCTAGAATTCCAGTGTCCGAGGTTTGTGATTCATAACTCAGAGCTTGCTGTGAAGCTATATCTTCACCGCACCTGCTCCCAGGCTCTCCCGATGCCTTATTAAGACCAGAGGGACTGTGTCTGCTACCACCCCCGCCTACACACGCACATCTTCACTCTAGTACCACGACCTACCTGCATGGTGTAACATCCCCAGACAAACTGCTTTCCAAGAAGAGGTCATAGTACCACACTCCAGTAAGCCCCAGAAGCTCACTTCTGAACTTCAGCTTCAGCATAACCATTCAAAGGCCAAATTTACCACTGCTTCACCTGGACCAGAAGGATGGCATCTGTCACCCTTCCCCCATTCACCCTACTTCTGTGACTCACCATCAAGATATAACATTCTAAATAGACTGTCTCCCAAGAGCAGGACACAGCCCCACACCCCACAGAGATCCCTGACAGCTTGCTGTGATGCTTACCTCTGTGCACTCATTTGGGGGCTTTAACACTCCCCTAAAAGCATAAGAGGAACAGCATCTGTCACACTCCTCCCAGCAACCTTCCAGCTTGCTATAATAGCCCCAGACAGACTGTCTCCTAAGTCGGTTACAGTCCCACATTTCACAGAGAGCATGGAGAGCTTGCCAAGGAGCTTCCTTCCCACCATGCCTGCCTGTGGACTGTCCTCCTCTCCTAGATGATTAGAGAAACAGAGTCTCTTCTGTTATTAAAAAACAAACAAACCAGAACCTCCTCTTTCCACCTACTCAATCCAGAAGCTTAAGCAGCACCTGTAGACCAGCCAGTGTATGGTGCAAACAACAGCCTCCAGCAGCTACCACAAAAAAATCAAGAGTAACAAGTGCCAATATCTGAAGATCACCCAACAAACCCTTAAATTGCTAAAAAGAGAATACAAGGAAACGATGCTTAGAGTCGTATCAGAAATTAGGTTATCAATCCTGAAAACAAATGAAACGATGGAGAAACTAGGAACCTCACACCAAAAAGAAATACAGGAGTTAAGGAATGAAGTAGCAGAAGTTTTTTTAAACATGGTAAATGACCTAACAGAGTGCAAGAAAACAAAAATTGAATCAGTGAACTTAAAGCCAACCAAGCAGAAATCAACATAGGAGAGAAATAATCAAACAAAAATCAAAATAATCTGAAGAAAGCTTGAGAAGATGTAGGATACCATGAAGTGATTCGAATGATTGGGGTACATGAGCAGGAAGAAACAGTTAAAATAGTAAGGGAATTCATGGAAGGAAATTTCTCCAATTTCACAAGCGAGGAGACGGTAACCATTCAGCAAGCAGAACGAACACCAAGTAGATAATAACCCCAACAAAACAAACAAACAAATGCAGAAAGACATAGAGTTAATTTATCCAACTTCCAGGAAAAGGAGAGCATCGTGAGAGCAGCTAGCGAGACAAAGGCAGTTACATATAAAGGTAGACAGGTAAGTATAAACTGAGACCTCTCTGCAGAGACTGTGCAGCGAAGAAGAAATCTGGGCAACATATTTCAAAAGGTGAAAGACAACAATTGCAATCCAAGAATTTTTATTCAGAAAGTTTTCTATCAAATATGAAGAAGAAATAAATGTTTTATCAAATAAGGAGACATTTAGAGAATACCTAAAAATAGAACCAGTGCTACAAAAATATTACCCAGTTCTTTCTGGACAGAAAACCAACAACCACAGTACATAAACATGAGACCAACCACTGCAGCATATAACATCACTCAGTAACCAACAAACTGAAAACAGTACTCCAAACATTGCAGATGCTGTGTAGAAACAAAGACATGAATAAACTACACACACACATACACCCCAAGAGCCCAAAAGAACATACAATTAGATTTAATTACATTGAATGTCAATGGATTAAACACTGTTAGAAAAAGACAAAGGGTAACATACTGGATTAGACAGCAAGATCTATCAATCAGCTACCTTCAAAAGACACATCACAAACTCACAGACAAAAACAGATTGAGAATCAAAGGTTTGCAAAAGTCTACCAAGCTAATGGCAATATAAAAAGAAAAGAAAAGCAGTGGTGGCGATATTGATCTCTGACCAAATAGAACTCAAAGTACACAATATAATGAGTGACAAGAATAGGTATTACATAATGCTCAAAAGATTAATAGACCCATGACCTGTAACCACAATAAACATATATGTATTTGCCCAATGAAAGATCCTTGAAATTCATCAAATCTTAAAAGAGAGATGAGAAATCACTAGATCAACAATTATAGCAAGTGATTTTAATATGTCACTCTCAAGGAAAAATTGAGGTAAGAAACTGAATAAAGAAAAAGAAGAACTCAACAAGACAATTGATAAACTTGACCTCACAGATATTTATAGAGCTCTATACCCATCAGCAAAAGGAAATGCACATTATTCTCCAGTGCATATAGCACATATTCTAAAATCGACCACATGCGGGAACTGAATTTCAACAAAGGCTCAATAGCATTAATTGGGACCCAGATGCCCTCTTCAATAAATAGTCCTGGAAAAACTGAATATCGACCTGCAGAAGAATGAAACAAGACCCACATCTCATGCCACACACACAAAAATCAAACTCAAGCTGGACCAAAAACTTGAATGTAAAACCCAAAGCTATCAGGATCTTTGACAAGAAAATCAGGAAAAATCTACGTGTCCCAGTGCAGGGAATACATGGGCTATCAGAGATAACAATGTAAAAACACTCCATGCAAGACAAAATAGATAAGTGGGGCCTATTAAAATAAACCACTTGTGTGCATCGAAAGATTTTAATGAAAAAGTAAAAGGAGACCTAACAGACTGGAAAAGGTATTTAGTAATGACCCAACAGACAAAGGACTAACTACTAAAATCTACAATATCTTACAAGTCTAATACAAGGAAAAATTGAGTAATCCCCTGAAAAGGTGGGAAAAGTGCCTGAATATACAATTCACAAAGGATGGCGTTTGATTGGCTAATGAGGAAATACTCTTGTTCACTAGCCTTCTGGGATAAGGCAATTCAAAACAACCATGAGAGACCTCCTGACACCCACCACTGTAGTCCAACTTTGTACACCAGAGGACAACAGATGCTGGCGTGCGGTGAAAGTAGAACATCTACACTGCTGGTGGACTTATAGATACAGTAGCCACCGGGGGTGGTGATATGGTGAAGCCTGAAACAGATGACAACTGAAATACCATAGGATTCAGCAATATCAGTACTGGGCACATACCCAAAGGAAGTAAGGAGGTTATGAACAGAGATTTGTTCCCCCATGTTCATTGTAGCACACTTCATAATAGCAAGAGGCTGGAGACAGCTTAAATCTCCATCAGTAGATGATTGGATTAAAAAACAACAACTCTGGTGTATACATATGAAAGAATATTGCACATACCTAAAAAATAGCAATGAACCCATGAAACACGTCAAGACATGGATGTAACTGACTTTATGCTGAGTGAAATTAGTCAAGCACAGAAGGATAAATACTATTTGAGTCCACTGCTATAGAAACAAGCAAAAAAGGGGCACAAGCACAGATTTGTAGGGCATCCAGTCTGTTGAATGGGTGGGGCAGACAACCTGATAGTGACCCTGATATGTGTCAATTCATACATCATCTGCTCTATGTAAGTACTTCGAAGATCACAAGGCTCGAGGGTGCCTCACATCAGCTGAGCTCAAAGGGTCAAGGAGGATGAAGCGGTGTTTAACATGAGGCTGACATGTAAGTCTTTGATGAGGATGCATGGACTAGTAGACATCCCCATCAGTGGGAGGAGGGCTATAAATAGGAGCAACAATGTAGGGGAGGGGAAACTGAGCAAACACGTCTATGGGAACATAAAGGCATATCTGTTGGTAAGAACAGTGGGAGGATTGACTTCTACGTGTGGGGAAGACAGACTGGAATTTCTTTTGGGAACACTGGGCTGTGCGGGTGGTGGTGGGAGTCCCTTTGACAGTATATATGAATGCACAAACATTGACCATGCTTTTGAATGCATCCTGGGGACTCACGCTGAGTGCTGAGATGTGCTGATTCCTGTATGTTCAAGGAGCACATATACTCTAGCGGCTGCACCATAGAGATCCCATGTTTGAATTTTACTGGGTGAATTGGACTTGACCTCAGATGCGCCTAGAACTTGAGGACTTAAACCAGAAAACATGTGGGGTCTGAGGACGCAGAAGAAAGATGCACCATGATTGGTGAGTTGTTGTAGGCAGACAAGTAAGGTCTTGCTGCATCAATGTCCTGTATGTTGTATTATTCTAGAAAACCGGTAACGATCATTTTGTTTTATATGGTTTTTGCTTGTTCACATCAGGGTGTATCTCAGAGGTTCTATGTCATTGGGGGTTACCCTCTTGATGTTATGATATATGTTTTTCTGTTTTTTGGTAAATGAAACTCTGGATTATTGATCCTATAGGGATATCAAGTAGAACACCGATTTCAAGGGAGGTGGGGGCTGAGACAAGGGGTTGGGGTGTAAAAGGAAGACAATGTCAAGGAATGCAGGAAGAAATAGTATGTTTGGAAACTGATTATGTCAGTGATGCTACAATTCTGCTTGATGT
The DNA here is from genome assembly GCF_000313985.2 of Echinops telfairi. Classification (NCBI taxonomy): domain Eukaryota; kingdom Metazoa; phylum Chordata; class Mammalia; order Afrosoricida; family Tenrecidae; genus Echinops; species Echinops telfairi. The sequence goes on along the minus strand of NW_022111324.1, from coordinate 40,879,588 downwards.
GATTGAACAATTTAATTACATGACATGTGTGTTAAAGCCCGAGTAATAATAAATAAAAATAACAACAACAACAAAACATAGATCCAGGAATGGGTTTTGGGCTTACACTAAAGCCCAGTTCCAATTTAAAAACAATTATAGTAGTTCTTACATTATGATTCTGCTTGATACTCAGAAAAGGATCACAGAGGAGCTGGGTGTTATAGCAAAATATGGTGAAGAAATTAGATAGTGCTCAGCTATTAGATAAAATAGCATCTGCGGTAATAAAGGCTTGTCTCCAAAGAAGCAGCCATCTAAGTGGGATGTCAACTAAGTCCACGTGGAAGAAGCACACCATCATCAGTCACCTAAGGATTGTGAAGCATATAATCTGAAGTCACAGGAGGGATTAGTATCAGAGATTAAAGTGTGAGAATCTGCTTTGCAGAAAGCTATGGATGACAGTGGAAGCCCAAGATCCAATTTTGGAACTACAAAGGAAATAAATCTCTGGTGAGCTCCCGGTATCCACAATTGAGGAATGCTCAATTGGTTGAAAGTGATTACTAAACAGAGTGCAATGGAGAGTTGAGTATAGAAGATCAAAGGCATACATTTGACTTGAACAGCTAAAGCTCTGTCAGCAGATCCCCGCTAGGATGCATGCTGGACCTCAACTGGTTTCCAAAGTTTTCTGTATTTTTGGATTGGTTTTGCTTGTACATACATATTAGGGGGTATCTCAGAGATGTTAGGTCATTGGGGGTCAACGACTTGAAGTTGTGTTTTATATATGTTCATTTATCGGTATATCAAGCCTAGGATTTCTGAACCTATAGAGATAGCAAGGAGAATAAGGGATGCAGGTGTGTACATTGAAGGGGAGTGGAAGGTGCAGGGATGGTGGTGGCAAAGAGAAGGGAAGATGATGTCGAGGGGTCCATGTAGAAAAGAAATGTTTGGAAACTGCTGTGGTAGCAAATATACAATTCTTCTGGACGTGATTGAACTATGAATGATACATTTATTGATTCCCAATGAATAATAAAAAAGGAATATAATTTTTCATCAAAATGAATTGTGATAAGTGAGAGAATTTTAGCATTTGCAAGGTAGATTCTCATCCAAATTTTGCATATTGATTTTTTATTCCACTTTGTAATTTACAATTTAGGTATGACTCGATGTTTGCATATAATATATGGTAACTGATTTTGCATAAAATTGGGATAAATTGTGAATCTGAGATAGGAATTAAATAAATTTAACTTTGTCTATGACTGTGAGACTCATAATCCTTGACTCTACTTTGAAAGATGTGTAGAAAATATCTATTTAAGACCAATCCCAATTGGATCCATTTAGTGATATTTTACTTGCAAGATTCTGTAAAAATTTTAATAAACCACATTCCTCACTGTGTTAATGTGGGTAGAATAGAGAAATAAAATTCATAGACACTCATATTTTATAAGAGAGTTTGATATAAGAGGTTAATGTACATTAAGAAAGCATCCCTACCCAGGACTGTGCAAACCCATAAGTCCAACATTAGCCCATATGTCTGGCACTGATCTACAAAGTCCTCCTCCATCTCACAGAACACACACATTGATGTCGAATGCAGGAGGAAAGCCAAATCAGAGAGGGTGTAAGCATCTCAGCACTGGCAGTCATCTGCATGTGGCTTCTCCAGCACCCAGGGCTGCATCAGGGTAGGTCCATGTGGCTTCTCCTCAGGGATGTCTTGCAGGAAGTGATTTTGCAAGCTGAGGTAGAGAACTAGCTAAGGCAGCCACACACTGGTAAGACCATAAGAGAACAAGAGATAAGAAAGGCGAGGCTAACCTGGGCATTTATCTCTCCGCCCTTCAATTAATCCCAGATGTTGGGTAGTGTAAAATATGATAAAGTAATAATGATTTATAAGTTATCAATGGTTATAAGGGAGGGGACAAGAGGGAGGGAGGGGAAAATGAGGAGCTGACACCAAGGCCTCAAGTAGAAAGCAAATGTTTTGAGAATAATCAGAGCAACAAATGTACAAATATGCTTGACACAATGAATGTATATATGGATTGTGATAAGAGTTGTATAAGGCCCCAATAAAATGATTTACATTTAAAAAAAATCCCACATGTGTTCATTGGCCAGGTTGGCACAATAAACCTTAACTATCACACTCACACAAAAAAATTTTTTTCTGCCTATGAATGAAATCTAGGATAGGTAAGTCTATAGAGAGGGTAACTGGATTAATGGATGCTTGAAAGTATGGCAGAGTAGATTGGGAGAAGAGGGGTGCTAACAATAAGGATAAGAATGAATAAAATGTTCTATAATTGAGTTTGGTGTTGATTGTACACATCTTGATGTGATCAAACTATTGAATTGTATGATGTTAATTATTTACCAATATAATTGTTAAAAGTGTTAACCAATAATATAAATAGGGTAAAAATTCACACTTTTCACATGCAGAAGCAGGAGAAACTACTTAGCATTTATAATCCCAGAATACTGCTTATCTCTGGAATAGAGCCTGACATGAAATTGGAGCTGATACATATAAACACCTGTGTTTAATGTGGATAGTGGTTTATGTAGGTGTGCAAATATGTGGGGGAGAAAAACAACATTAGTTGTTCAGTAAGAATAGTGCACTGTATGTACTTATTAGGTGATATAAATCAGAAAAAAAATCAGTAACAATTAGTATACCTGCTGTCTATTTTTTCATCCTAGTAAAGCATTGAAATCATTAAGATGAAATGTAATATTAAACTTAAATGGATAGTTTTGCTGGGTTATACTAAATTTAAATAAAAGATTTAAAACGAATAAGGGGGTTTCAAAAAGTTTATGGAAAAACAGAATTAAAAGATAATATTTTTCCATGGAAATTTGAAGTCATGCATATAGTGCTTGTTAAAATATTTACACACTCATAAAAATGACCTTTTTTTCTATGTAATAATACAAATGATCATGAAATGTGAGAAGTCACACATTAGATAATAGATAATATTTAAGCTCTAACATAAGTTGTAATAAAATTATATCAAGAAATTCAAATAGGATAACATTTTCTGATCAATTGATTCAGGGCAAAATGTGAAGTGGAATGCCAGATATCAGTTGGGCAATAAACATCTGGGTTCATTTTCATTATATGTGGTTAAAAACATCCTCAATTATATTATATTAATCTTCCAGGTAATTATTGCTCATAAATAATAAAGGAATTAAAATACACTAAACATTACTGAGGGCACGTAAAACAGATATTAATACTGGAAACTTGAAACAAATAATGCTTCCCTAGGAATGAAAAATTATTGCGCCCATGTCATTGCTTTTGGCAACTAAGTTGCTAGTTGTGATTGTAATCAACTTTAAAAAGACATTTTGAATTCCAGCGATGACAATCTTGAGATGATCTTTAAAACTTAGCATAAATGTTCCTGGAAGTCTTCTTAAATACAAACAATTGTTTAGCTTAGCCAGTGAAAAAAATCTTAACTTTGAACATTATGTTCTTAAGAACTATTTGTATGAGAGCCAATTAAAATAGCAATTAGAAATAAGATAAAGCATTCCAGGATGCACACCTTCCTGACACGATTGCTGAAGAAACATGTGAGCATAAGCAAATGTGGTGAAGAAAG
>NW_022111324.1:40873777-40874838 GCF_000313985.2 Echinops telfairi | reverse complement strand
TTGTGGTTTGGCAACTTTTAATAAGGTGTGTAAGAGAGTCAAATAGCTGTCTCTGATATTATAATTGCATGATCCTCTTTACAACAAATTCTAATTTATGAATAAAATATGTAAGAGTTGAAAAACTATTGAAAATTTTATTATCATATGTAAAATTCAGGAAATGTATACAATTTGATTAGATGAATGTACTTCAAGCACAGCATTAACCACAGCGGGGATAATCTAGTTTCCCTTCATGACAAGTTGCTCGAAAACTGGCTCTTGGCGTCAATTTCCTATATCCCCATTTACATTTAAATTCAACAGTATCATATGCTTCAGAATAAATTTTCTTAATGGGTTTCCATTTTAACTGTATGTTATGTCTTTCCATCTGCTCTTCTGATATTATACATGCATCTGAAAGTAGATAAAACAAACATAAAAACTGTTATCCTGCAAAAAATATATTTTTGTAGACTTTCAGGTTTAAAAACAGTGTTGAACAATGATTTGGGCATTCTTTCCAAAAATCTTTCCTCTCTGTGAGAAATTATCATGTGCATTTTAATATGGTGACAATGATAAACCTAAATATCAACTCATTGGAGTCAAACAAATTCTGAATTGCTGAGTGGGATCTAACCCCATGTGTGTTTCTGAACAAACTTGCATAATAGGGTTTCTTGTTTATAATTTTAGTAGGAAGAAATTGCCAGGCTTTCTTCTGTAGTTCTGCTCGGTGGCCTCAAACTGCCTACCCTCAGGTTAGAAGATGAATGTAAAGCATTTGTGCCACCCAGGGGCCTGAAAAATGTTCAATGATACAAAAATGGTGAATTAAGCTTAATGAGTCATAATTAGATCATATATCAGGGAAATCACAAGGTCAATTATTTTATAAGTGGTTTGCATTAAAGAACTATTTGCGTCTTTTGATTCAATAAGAATTTCTAAAACCTCAAGTCTTTACATATTAACATTGAAAATCCTAGAAAGCAGTTCTATTCTGTGTTGCATGAGTGAGAATTGGCTCTGTGGCAAAAGTTTTGCTTTATTAATATGTAGAAGGGAGCTAT
>NW_022111324.1:40870941-40872518 GCF_000313985.2 Echinops telfairi | reverse complement strand
GAAGTTCACACGTGTATAGTATTTATCAGGCTCAATTACCTGAGCAGTTAGTTTGTATATCTCCAAGATGTAAGTTACTGGCTGCCAGTTACATATGGTGTGGGAATGGTAGCTAAACCAATAGTTTTGGTAAGCCTCAGTTGTGGGATTAGAGGTGTATCTGGTAGACTAAATTTTGTCACAAAGAGGTAGAAAGAACATGAAATAAACACACACACACACACATATATGTGTGTGTGTGTGTGTTTTCTATATAATATATATGTCCCGGGTGACCATCCATTGAGTTCAAGGAGATTTTAATCATAGCAACCCTACAGGACAGGGCGTAAGAACCTGCGTGGGTTTCTGAGACTGTAACTCTGTATGGGAATAGAAAGTCTCATCTTTTTCTCTCTAACAGGGTGGTGGTTTCAAAAGACTAACCTTGTGGTTTTCAGTGCAATGTGCAAGCTACTATGGCACTGAGGGTTTATACCTCCTGAACCTTAGAACCTCTCGAGAACAGGTTTGCATACTGAGCCCTATTGGCAGAAGTCCTGATGAGCCATGGGTTGACATGAAGGACATCATTGGAGGGAAAAGCAAAAGTACATTGAAAAGAAAGATTAAAGTGGATGTCATAAGAGACTCTGAAGCTTATGCATCATGCTAGAGTAGTTAAGGCAAGTGGAAAAAACATGAAATCACATGCTGAACAAAAAATTTCAAAAGTATCTCAAAAGGATTATGTAAAATACAATAATTTTATAGGTCCACGAAGACCTAGAGTTAGAAAAACAGAAAAGAAGAAAATATTCTGCATATTATAAATTGAAAGGACTAAAGGAAAAGCAAAGCCTCAAGTGGCAGTATTTAAAGTTTCTGAGCAAAATACTGAATGATTAAGCAAGCATCAAATGAGTGTGGAAATAACATGCACAGTTATTGTACAAAACAAACTAGTAGACATTCCCAATTTTAAGATGCATCATATGCGCAAGAACTAATGGGACTGAAGTGAAAGATCCAAGCTGTACTGAAAGCATTAGTCAAAAACAACTTTTCGTGGGATCAATGGCTCACAAGTTGAAATGTTTCAACAAAGTAATGAAGCACAGGAAGTTCATACTTATGTACGCTAGGAAATTTGGAAGACAGCTCCTTGTTCAGCAGATTCAAAGATTTATATTTCTACCCATTCCAAACAAAGGTGACCCAACAGAATGCTCAAACCATGGAACAATATCATTAATATCACAAAGGATAACCTTGCTGGTGTCAGATAGATCTTTGCTCAAAGCAGAGAATACCAGAAAGATGTTTACTTGTGTTTTATTGGCTATGCAAAGGTATTTAACTTTGTGGATCATAGCAAACTATGGATAGCCTTGAGAAGAATGAGAATACCAAAGCATAGCTTTGTCCATTGATCAATAAATGTGAATGGAACTCGGAAGACTACATGGTTAAAAATCAGGAAAGGCCTGCATTGAGATGGTATCATCTCACCAAACTTATTCAATCTCTATGCTGAGACAAATATAGCATAGATGAAGAAGAATTTGACATCACAATTGGCAGAAGGCTTATTAACA
>NW_022111324.1:40868118-40869253 GCF_000313985.2 Echinops telfairi | reverse complement strand
TGACAACACTCAGATGACTTAGACGTGGAAATTAGTTGACAGCTTTTAAAATTTAAGGGGGATGATGAACCTGAAAAAATAAGAGCATAATTCATTTTTAATTCAATGAAATTCATGAAAATTGTTTAAGACCACAGGTGAGTGAATCTGAAAGCTGAAGATAAAATAATGTGTATTTTCTAATAGAAATGTAATGAAAACAAATAAACAAAGATAATCAGAGATTTAGGTTCTGTGGGGGGAAAAAAGATTTGGGGTTCCAAAACGAGGTTGAAAAATGAATATAAATGTTATAGCTAAGATTTTTCAATTAGCTCTAAAACATACACTTGCATATTAGCTGAATGAACTCCAGTCAAGTGAAACCCAGAGGAACGTACATCAAGACGCCATAATCAAATGATGAAAATAAAGGAAGAGAAAGAAGCTTGGGTGCGGCTAGAAAGAAAGGATGCAGAAGACTATCTGTTCTGTGAAAGATTTACAGTCTTTGAACACACTCCATAAGTCTGCAGTGAGTCAGAACGAAGTGACTGACAGTTGGGAATGAGACACAAGGACTCAAATAACGGTGGATTTTTCATCTGCAATCCATGGATATCAGAATGTAGTGATTAAGCATTTTTCAAATTCAGAATAAAAAAAGAAATGTCAACCACAAATGTGTATATAACGAACACCATCCTCCAGACCAGTGGAGTGGTACAGCCATTCTCTAAGGTCAAGTAAAAGAACTTGTCTCCAGCAAACCCGTATTCAGTAAATAGTAAAATTAATTTCATAACACAAAGAGAATTGAAAAATGAAAGAAAGACAGAAAACAATGGGGGTGATTAAAAATCACAGGGGTAAATATAGTAGACAAATATTTAAGAACTAATAGATTTTACCTTTGCACTGAGGTGGTTCTGTCCAGGTTCCATTCATGCACATCACTTCTACCTCTCCATAGAGTTTATAAGGTTTGTCACATTCATAACGTATTTTCTCTTCCGGTGGATACTTCATCATCGGTTTTGAGATCATCTTACCATTTTCAACCTTGGGAGGATTCCCACAGGAAACATCTAGCAAGAAAGACAGACAGAGAGAGAGAGAGAGAGAAAAGACTGTATTTGTGTTCATTTTGTATATT
>NW_022111324.1:40864713-40866964 GCF_000313985.2 Echinops telfairi | reverse complement strand
CCTGTTCAATTTATAACATAAGAGCTGGACTCATTAATCTTATAATCTATAAGATTTACCAAATTTATTTCAGGGTCCCTTATTCAAGATTTTTTATTTAGTATGTCTAGGGTGGACCCTTAGATCTATTTGTCTTAGCAATTTTCCAGAAAATATTGATGCTGCAATATCAGGGGCCACTCTGTCTGAACCACTGGGCTAGAAGGCTAACCGTTGTCTACGTGTTGCATATCCCTTAAACTACGCCCATTTGTTCAAGGTGCCAAAAAAAAGAGGGGTTTTATTGTCTAACGTATCATTTTTATTACATTTAATAAATTTTAATTTAACCAAAGTACCTTTACATGTAGGCGTTCCTATCCATTTACCCTTGATACACTTTACAATATTTGACCCATCTAATTGGAAATTCTTTTCACATTCGTATTCGACTTGTTCTCCTGACTTATATGACTCCTTTACAGTGCTTCTGAGTACAGCATGAGGAAATGTGGGTACTTGAAAGCAATCTGTAACTGAAAGAAATGGAATAAGAATTTCGGCAAATCTTTAAGATGTATAATATTCAATATTTATCATCTAAAATAACTAGTATCAGATTAAAAATTTAATCACTGTACACTGTACAGTCTCTTTCTTTCAACTTGACCAAGTGAATTCTATACAGTCTTGATGTAATTACATTCCATTGTTCTACATCCATCAAAGTCTTTGGTTGGGATGTTCATAGTGGAGATATGTGTAGACACAATGCTTTGGGGTCTTATTTCTTTTTACATTCAAATTTATTATTGCCATGTGGTAGCCACTTGCATTTTGTATTCATGTCTGTGTTTATTTTAGTTCTGCTTCTGTTAAAATGTAACTTATGGGAAATTAAAATAGTTTAGGAAGTATGTTTATAAGGAGATCATGGAAAAGCTGACAGCAGAGCAGGGAATGATAAACAAGGAAGGGTCCTTTGTGTATGAGAAGCAGAGTTAAGAATCCTAAAATAAAAACTTGGTTTCCAGAAAGCACGGAGAGGATGAGTTAAAGGTCATACAAAGTCTCATGTTGCCAAATGTTTCTTATTCCTAAGGTTAAAATTCTCCACCAGAATACAGAACAATTTCACACAGGTAGATTGTTAGATTCGACAATGACTGCAGACTTGCTTAGTTGTACCATCTCTGCTTTGAATAAAATATATTTTTAATTCATGGAATAAAATTAAATTTATACTTTTGCAATCTGGCGGGGCAGGCCATTTTCCTCCAAAGCATTGTATAGAGTCAGGTCCATCAATCCCAAAACCATCAGAACAGATGTAGGTAACTTCCTCTCCATGTTGGTAGCTGTCTAACTCAGGAGACAGAGAACTGTGAGGTTTCCCCGGTGGTGGCTCACAAGACAGTCCTGAAAAAGCAAGAAAGGATGCGTTCATTTTTCACTTCTGAAATTTAATTTTATGTATCGTGTGTTCTATTTAGCCATTTTATGTATTTTAAAAGAAATTAAACACAGGAGGAGTTAAGTATCACATCATGAAATACATAGAGAAACAATTTCTAATGCCATGACTCTGTGGTCTTTCATAACAGGCCTAAAAACGTGAGCTGGAATGTTGGTGCACTTATGAACAATATGAACAATATAGTTAATGCTTCTTTGCCAGACATGAATGATTAAAGGAAATAAAGTAAGTATGAATGATACTTCAGAACACACCATTAGGTTACAATAAATGAGAAGGAATATTGGAGGGAAAACATTACTTTTTTTTTAAGTGGAATCAGTGGTTGACAAATCAAACACTAAAATTTCTCTAAACAAGGTGGTGGAAGTACACAATGTCATATATTTAGAGAAAAAAATAAATGCCAGAGTTTAAAGTGATTTTATATTGAGATTAAATATGTTTATCTTGTGTATATAAAGTACTTTACTAGTAAGGTAGATGAAGAATTGTATAAATACATCTAAAGTAAATTTCCTTATGCCTTTGATTAGGACTGATTATTTATAGTAAACTACTCCCAAAGCAGAATTTGACTCATCATATGCCCTCACCTACACACTGTGGTGGAGAACTCCATTTTCCCATATGGCATGTGATTCCCTTTTCTTCAGAGAGCTTGAACCCTTCTTCACAGGTATAACGTAATGTAGTGCCGTGTGAGTACCTGGATTCAGAGGGATCTTTCCTTTCTTCGGAAGCTCTAGGTGAGTTAATTGTTCCATGTTCAATATGAGAAGGCGGGTTACATGG
>NW_022111324.1:40850334-40863594 GCF_000313985.2 Echinops telfairi | reverse complement strand
TCATCAACATTTTATCTACCTATGATATTATTTAATAACTTCTGCATCCTGTTGGGTCACCTTTCTTTGGAGTGACCGTGTATATATGCATCTCTTCCAGTTCATTGTTAACGTAGCTGCTTTCCACTTAGTTTAGATATTGACCCAATTTCCCAAGCGTTGCATCTGTTTATTTAAGCAGTGTATTTAGTATTTAGTCAATTATGGAATTATTTTTATTAATGGAATCAAGTAATATTAATGTGTAGTGAAGGTATGTGTTTGCATTTTCATCTAGAAACTTAATAGTTCCATCAATTGTTTCTAAGGCATCATCTAATATTGATTTCTTATCAGAGTGGCCAGTAGGGATTGATATTCTTTTTCAATATTGAAAAACAGGTGTCTTAAAATATGTGTAGAAAATACTTTGAAATGAAAAGCAATTGAATATACTTGTTCTGGTTTTTTCTGCACTTTATTGGGCTTATCTTCTGGTGTATAGTAGTTATGCATTGGGCTGCTAACTGCAACGCCTGCCGTTCAAAACCACCAGCCACTGCATGGGAAACAGATGCCGCTTTTACTCCATGACAGAGTTAGTGTCTTGGAAAGCCATGGGGCAGTTCTGCCTACTCCTACAGGATCATTATGCATCTACATAGCAGAGTAAGCAGTGAGCTACTTTTCTTCCTAAAGCATATTGCCTTGGTAACTCTACTTTTGTAGCATAATGTGAAACCACAGGTATGTTCTATGAATATGATCATTTATCTGAAGATTGATTAAAGGAGTCCTGGTCGTGCCATGGTTAATTTGCTTGTTTGCTAACCCAGAGAATAGAAGTTAAAACTCCACCGATTAACATGAAGCAATCTGCTTCCATAAAAATTTATAGCCTCAGATTCTGGATGGACACATTCGAATGTGTCCTATGGGGCTACTTTGCCTTGCAATCTTCCTGAAGTTAGTGTATTTGGAATGTTTTGGTTTTGAAAAGCTAACATCATAAATGTGGTGGTGGGCTTGAGTTTGGGATTCTATGGTGAAGAGCAGATTAGGAATATTTGCTTTCATCACATCCTCTCAACATTGAGCTTCTAAACACTTTAGAAGATAAGAAAAGATACAAAGGCATATAAATCGTGCTGACAGAAATTAACTTTTTTGCCCCCACAGGTTTCATTGATGCACGATTTACATATCATACAATTGAGCAGATCACTCGTTCAATAGTTTCAAGGGGAATTGTATAATCACCACCACATGTATCTTAGAGCATGCCCCACCATGGTTAAATCACTCTTCAAATGAGTTGTGGCTTCAAAATCACCATCCGTCCTAATGCTGTGTCCCGTCTCCCGCCTTTATTGTTTACTACTCAAATGCCTTATGGATCTTTATTGCTCATTCTGAGCCGTGCATTTCCTTTAAGACCTTGAATCATTCATTATTAAATCCACTCCAATTATGCTTCACCACTGTGAAGCACAACAGAAAACAACGAAATACAAATCTCATGAAGGTGGTAAGGACAGGATCATATTAGTATAAAAACAAAAATTAAAATAATGCATGAGAGGAAGATGACCCCATCAACATTCAAAAAGCCAGAGCAGAAATTTCTGTCATGGAACAACTAAGAGAAACTTGCATCCTGAACAATTTCAGAAAAGAAACAAAGGCATATAAAGGGTGCAAACAGAAATTTACTTTTAATTTTCAATAATAAATTCTTACAGAAAATTTAATGAGATCCACAAAGCATAACCTAAAATGAATAAAATAATTCTGTATGGCTTTAGGGAACAAAATCAATATACAACAATTAAATGTATCTTTTCACAGTTGCAACAAATATTAAATGTTATTTAAAAATGTAAATTATGAGAAACTGCCCAATTTCTGCTGTAAAGATATTTTTCAGAATGATGATGCAGACATATCATGTTCATGGATTAGAAACTCAATATAGTAGAAATATCAACTATCTAGCCTATCTATATATTTGATGACATTCCTTTTATTATATAAGCAGAAACTTTCTAGAAATAGATACACTCCAAAGAAGCCATAGAAATATAAACATCAGAATAGTTGAACTGCTCTTGAAATCAAGGCCCTTGCTATTAATTTAATTTCCACCATAAAACTCAATGCTGTTGTTATTAGATACTGTCTAGTGACCTCCTTCTCCTAGTGAGCCTTTATAGGACAAAATGAAATGCTGCCAAGTCCTGAAACAACCTTAAAATTGTTACGTTTCATTCCATTATTATAGCCACTGTGTCAATTCGTCCCCTTGAGGGTCTTCCTCTTTTTGGTTACCCTCCATTCCAACAAGCATAATGTCATCCTCCCGACACTATGTTCCAAGTCGGTGAGATGAAATTTCCATTCTGGTTTAAGGAGCATTATGGTTCCATGACAGATTTGTTTATTCTTCTAACAGTACATGGTATTTTCTATATTCTAAATCAATAGTGTATTATTTCAAATGCATGAATTCTCTCTATCATTGTCATAGTTTCACATGAACATAGAGGAATTGAAAATATCATTGGTTGGATCCGGTGCACCTTAGCACACAATTTGACATATTTGCTCTTTAGAGTTTAAAAAGGCATTGTGTATCAGATTTGTCCAGTGCTGTCCATGTTTGACTTGGATTGCTGTCTCATAAGCATTGATATGGATTAAAGTAAAATGAAATTCTTGACAATTTTAATCTGTTCTGTTTATTAAAATGTTTTCTATTGACCCAGCTATTCATCATTAATTGCTTCAAGTCCTCCTAACTTTCAGCAAGTAAGGTTATGTCATTTGCATAGCATAGAATATTAATAAGCCTTCCTTCCAAAAGACAGAACAGACATTACATAATGCTCAAGGAATAAATAGACCAAGAACCCACAAACATAATAAACTTATATGATCCCAACAAAAGACCCTAGAATTCATCAACCAATTATTCAAAGAGATGATAGGAGAAATCAATAGATCAACTATTATACTAGGTTATTTGAATATACCACTTTCAAAGAAAGATAGATCAACAGGTAAGAAGCTCAATAAAGGAACGGAAAAGCTGAACAAGACAATTAATTGATCAACTTGACCTCATAGATATCCATGGAGCTCTCCATCCATCAGCAGAAAACAAAACAACACACCTTTTCTCCAAAGCACATGGCTCACATTTGAGAATAGAACACATGCTGAGACATAAAGCAAGTTTGAGAAACTTGAACACATAGAGATCGTTCAATCCATCTGCTCTGACCACTTCACCGTTGCAGCAGTTACATAATCTCCTGTCAACTTGAGCTAAGGGGTCACAAGGTAACACCCAGCAGGAGGGTTCTGGTATCTTCTTTTATCTCCATGGAGTTGGGACACATTCCTATTGAGCCACATGGAGCTATACTGATGGCAGCCAGAGCCCTGGATCTGGAGGAGCCACATGGAGAGCCAGCCCAGTGGTGAGATGCTTTACAAGACACCCCCCCCCCACTGTCCTGTGATCTTCCTGCATTCAGCACTATTGTATTTGCTGCATGAGTCTGAAGAGGAATTTGTGGGCCAATATCAAACTTATGGACTGATATCAAAGTTATGGACTTGATCTGGACTGGGCTGGGCTGCTTTATTGATGTATACTTTTTTCCTGGTTTAAAGTTCTCTCATATGTATATATACATATCAGGATTTGTATCTCTAGTCAACCTGGACTTACACAACCATTAAGCTAGAAATCAACAACAGAAATAATAGAAAAATAAAGACAATATCTTGGAGCCTCATCAAGTCACTTCTCATAAAAGACTGGATACTAGTCCAAACAAAGAGAGGAAATTAGGAAGATTCTAGAAAGTAATGAGAATGGTAACACACCATACCAAAACCCATGGGACACAGCAAAAGTAGTTATCAGAGGTCACATAATTTCAATAACTGCACAAATGAAAAAAGAGAAGAAAATCATGGTCAGATCCTTCACAGCAACTCTGGCAATTAGAATAGAGCGAGAGCATAATCCTTCAAACAGCAAAAGAAAGGAAATCATATAAGTCAGGGCAGAAATAAAAGATTTGGAAAACAGAAAAACAATGGAAAAACAAAACAAAACAAGAAGCTGGTTGTTTGAAAGGATCAACAAAATTGACAAACCACTAGCAAAGTTAACAAGGGAAAGGAAGGAGCAGTCATCAATATCAAAAATTAGGGATGAAGCGGGATATTACTACAGAACCTAAAGCAATGAAAATATAAATAACACATCGATATGCAAGATGGTATGTGACTGAATTCAATCACTTAGAGGTCCTGGACACATACCTAGAAACACTCCAGCCCTAAATTATTGGCTACGGACATTAAGACCTTGAATAGATACATAGCAAAAGAAGAAACAGATCAGGCCAACATGAAACTCCCAACAAAAAAGCCCTAGTCCAGATCAAGTGACTTCACAGGAAACTTCTACCGAAGATTCAGAGAATAGCTGACACCAATCATACACATACTCTTCCAGAACTTAGAAAGGGACAACAAGCTCCAAAATTCATTCTATGAAGCCAGCTTAACTCTGATACCCAAACCAGGCAAAGACCCCACAAGGCTACAGAATTACAGAGCAATATCCTCATGAACATAGATGCAAACCTTCTCAACATACACTTGTTCAATAGAATACAACAACATATGGGAAGAATAATACATCATGACCAAGTGGGATTTATACCTGGGATGCAAGGATAGTTCAACATTCAAAAAACTATTACCGTAATCCACAATTAACAATAAAATTAATAAGAAACATATGATCATATTGATTGATACATTAGAAGCATCTGACAATATCCAAGACCCATTACTAATAAAAGCTCTCAAGAAGATAGAATTAGAAGGGGAAATCCTCAATTAAATAAGGCCACATATGAAAACCAATAGCCTATATTAAACGCAAAGGAAAAAAGCTGAAAATAAGTCCACTGAATAAGGGAATCTGACAAGAATGCTTCCTGTGCCAACTTTTCTTCAGCATTGTGCTGGAAGTCCTAGCCAGTACCATAAGACAATGGCAAGAGATCAAGGGACTACCATGGGGTAAAGAATGCTATTTGCAGACAATATGATTTTTTATATTGAGAATCCTAAGGCATCCATAATAGGATTGCTGGAAACAATAGAGTTTGGTGGAATAGCAGCACACTAGGTTAAAAAGCAGAACCAAATGAGATTCCTGTATACCAGGGATGTGAATACTGAAAAAATATCAAGAAAACAATCCCATTCACAATAGCCACACCAAAGCTGACATACCTAGGAATAAACCTAACCAAAAGGAGACTTTACAAAGAAAACTACAGAACATTATTACAAGAAACCAAAAGGACCCTGTGCAAATGGAAGAATACCCAGTGTTTATGTGTCAAAAGACTCAATATTGTGATAATATCAATATAACCTGAAGCAATCTCCAAATGCAATGCAATACAGATCCAAATTCCAGAATCATTCTTTAAACAAATGGACAAAATAATTACCACCATCATATGGAGAGCAGAGAAGCCCAGGATAGGCATAGAACTCTTCAAAAAGATGAACAAAGTAGGTGGTATTTTATGACCTGACCTCAAAACCTACTATAGAGCCACAGTTGTCAAAGCAGCCTGGCACTGATATGATGTTATATACACAGAACAATGAATGAGGGCAGAAATCCCAGAAATAAAAACATCTGCATACAGCCAACTGATTTTTGACAAAGACCCAAAAAACATTAACTTCAGTTAACGATACAGGAAAACTAGATATCCACCTGCAGAAGATTTTAAAATGACCCATATCTCACCCATGCAAAAAAACATCCTCTAGGTCAGTGATTCTCAACCTTCCTGATGCCATGACCCTTTAATACAGTTCACGTTGTGGTCACCCCCCAACCATAAAATTATTTTCATTACTACTACATAACTGAAATTTTGCAGTGATTGTGAATCAGGGGACCCCTGTGAAAGTGTTCTTTGACCCCCCCAAAGGGGGTCGTGATCCACAGGTTGAGAACCACTGCTCTCGGTGGATCAAAGAGCTAAATGTAAAATGCAAAGCTATCAAGATCATCAATGAGAAAATTGGATCAAATCAAAGTTCCCTAATGCAGGGAATACACAAGTTATTAGACACCAAAGGAAACACACTCCATGGATGACAAAATCAATGAGTAGGACATATTAAAAATAGTGCACTTGTATTCATCAAAAGACTTCATCAGAAAGTTGAAAGAGCACCCACAGACTGGGAAAAGATATTTAGTAACTAATAAAAGAAAATGGAATAATTACTAAAATACATAACATTTTACAAGTGTACTAGAAAAATAACTAGTACCCCTCTGAGAAGGTAGGCAAAAGACTTGAACAGCTGATTCACAGAGGATGACCCTCAAATGAGTAATAAACACATGCAGAAATGCTCTTGTGCATTAGCCATGGGGAAATTCAAGCTAAAACACCATGAGATACCATCTAACACTCATAACTACAGCCTAATTTTAAGAAGCTGAAAACTACAAATGCTGGGAAAGGTGGTGTGAGATTGGAATTCTTATCCACTGCTGTTGGGGTTGTAAATAAGTCAAGCCACTGTGGAAGGTGGCTTGGTGATGCCTAAAACAGATGGCAATGGAAGACCATTTCTGGGCATAGACCCAGTAATAAGAAATAATAAGCAGATCATGAACAGATGTTTGCTACCGTATGTTCATTACAGCACACTTCACGATAGCAAGGACTTAGAAATCCTAAATTCCCATCAGTAGAATATTGGAGTAAAAACTCTGGGACATGTACGCAATGAAAGACTATGCATGCCTAAAATACAGCAATGGAAGCATGAAACCCCAGAAGATGTGGAGGGCACTGGAAGACAGAGTGCTGATTGAAGTCTGTCAATCACAAAAGGACAAATAATGTATGAGTCCACTGCTGTGTGAACAAGCAGCAGAATGGGCACAAGCTCAGGATTGTAGGGCATCCAGTCTGCCTGCTGGGGTACCAGAAAGGCTGGTAGAGAGTCTGCCCCATGCCAATGAACCATACACCATGTGTTAGACTGGGTTAGACTAGAGGAACAAATGTGTTAGACTAGAGAAACAAATCCAGGGACATTTATATATTATAAGAAAGTTTCATATCAGAGAGTAATTGTATATTATGGAAATATCCTAGCCCAGTCCAGGTCATTTCCATAAGTCTGATATAGCCCATATGATCAATATTAGTCAATAAATTCCTCTTCAAACCCATGCAACACTTGCAATGATGCAAAATGCAAGATCATAGGCCAGTGAGTGGAAAGTCTTGTGGATCCAATGCCCATGGATGCATCTCAGCACTGCAGTGGGTCTCCACTAGGCTCTTCCAGTTCTCTGAGTGTGTCAACAGGAAGATGAAGGAGAGAGTGGGTCCTCTAGAACTCAGCAAGTCTTCCTAGCTTGTCAACAGGAAGATGAAGGCATAGAGAGAGTTTGGCCACCTTCAGGGAGAAAGAGAGGAAGTTCTCAGAATCCTCCTGAGAAGGCCACGCCCACAAGAAGGTATCATCAGGCTGTGACCTGATGGACAGGCTAGACTTCACCCCTATACTTTTATTACCCTCAAGTTGACACACTATTTATAACTACACACCATCTGCTCTAGGTAAGTATTTTGAAGGTCACTTTAGTGGAGGGCACCTCACAGCACCTGGGATCAAATGGTCAAAGGTGGGGGGCGGGGTGTGAAAGGGAAGTTGTCTACTGAATGGCAGCCATGTAAATCCATCATAAGGTAGATCCCCCATACAGGTGGACAACATTATCAGAGGGATGAGGGATACTGGTAAGGAAAATGACTCGAGATGGGAAAGGGTGCTAACACACCGGGGCCAGGGGCGAGGACAAATGCCTGTCTGTTGGTAGGCAAAGAGGGAGGGCCATCCTCCAGATATGTGAGGGGTGGTGGTGGTGACTACAAATATTTTGGGGGACACTAGGGTAGGATTGTCCCTGGTGAAATGCACCAAATAGGCCAAATTAACCTGAGTTTCTGGGCACATCCTGGGGAATCAGCTGGTTGCCATGGAACGCTGATAAGCCTTCAGGGCATATGGCATGCTCCAGAGGCTGCTAAGTAATATCAATGCGGAATATTCACTGCGTGGAAGTTACATAATTTCACGTCAACTTTTAAGTAGTTATAGGGGTGGAGGCTAGCATGGCAATCTGTTCATAGCCAATCATGCTTTTGTGGTCATGGCCTTCTCCTGAGGACTGTGGGAACTCCCGTCTTCCTCCCTGGAGGCGGGACACACATTCGCTCTGCTACATATTCTTGTTGACAAGCGACATGGAGCTATACTGATGGAGCCAGAGCCCTAGAGTGGGAGAAACCAGCATTGAGATGCTTCCACAGCCACTGGATCCACAAGACTTTCCACCCACTGGCCTGTGATCTTCCTGCATAAGGCATCCCTGCATAAGTTGCATGAGTCTGAAGTGGAATTTATAGACTGATATTGGACATATGGGCTAATTTCAGATTTATGGACTTGATCTGGACTGGGCTGTGATGTTTAAAATACAACTGATCTTTGGTATCAAGTTCTTTCTTATACACATATGAGTGTCTCTAGATTTGTTTTTCTAGTCAACCCTGACTTACACACACTGGGTGAACTGGACTCTAGCTCAAACACATTTGTACTTTGAGGACTTGAGACTGTAATTTTATGGTGCCTGCAAAAGCAGAAGACAGCTGTACCAAGACTGTTGACCTGCTGGTAGGCAGACAGACATGGTCTTGCTACACCAATGCTCCATATGCTATATATTATATTATATTATATTATATTATATTATATTATATTATATTATATTATATTATATTATATTATATTATATATATAATTCCAATAAACCCATGACTGACATTCTTAGTGAAAGTTATTGCAAATTTTCCAAGACAATTAAAACCCATTTTTGTTTCAATAGTGTCTAGCATTGATACGATTGATTCTGTACAAGTAAATAATCCAGGTATTGCAATATGGAGTTAGCCTACATTGTCCCAATAACCTCTCTCACAGGGTTTTAGAAAGTAGTACCAGGGGCCAATTGAAACCATTTTAATGGAAGATCACTATGCCCCAAGAGATGACTGCTAAGATTATTTGCCATCAATTAACAAGGGGCTTTTGAAAGGGAACCAGAGTTAGATAAAAAAAAACATACACAAAAGAAAAACATAGATCCAGAAATTGGGCTTCCACTACATCCTAGCACCAACTTAAGCAGAGTTCGTTCTTAGATTGAAAACCTAAGATCGGGCCCTGCTCAATACTCATCCTCAGGAAGGGAACACAGAAGATATGGGTGCTAGAGCAAAATGTGGCAAAGGGATAAGGTGGTGGATGGCTATCAGATATAATAGCATCTGGAGTCTTAATGTCTTGTCTCCAAACAAGTAGCCATCTATGTTAGATGTCAGCTCAGTCCACATGGAAGAAGTACACCATCATTAGTCATTGAAGGATTGTAAATCATATAATCTGAAGTCGAAGGAGGGATTAGTATCAGCCTCAATTGTGAGAAACTGGTTTGCAAAAGCTATGGATGCCAGTAGTGCCCGAGATACATTGTGGGAACTAGGTAGGAAATAAGTCTCTACTGATCTCCCTCGACCCACAATTGAGGGATGAAAGGAAAGCGGTCACTAAACAGAGTGCACTGGAGAGATGAGTACAGAAAACCAATGGTGTAAACCTGACTTGAACAGTTACAACAGATCCACTTCTCAGTTGATCCCCCATGTGATGCATGCTGACGTGAACTGGTTTTCAACATTTTCTGTATGTTCTTGTTGTGTTTTTGTTTGCTCATATCGAGTGGTATCTCAGAGGTGTCATGTCACTGGGAGTCACTCTCTTGAAGTTGTGCTATGTGTTTTCCTGTTTCTCGGTATATGATACCCAGGATTGGAAAACCTATAAGGACATCAAGTAGAAAATGTTTTCTTGTTTTTTTGCGGTGGGTGGGGGAGCAGGAACAAAGGTGGGTGTGAGAAGTAAAAGGGAGATGATGTTGAGGTTTCCAGGAAGAAAAAGTATGTTTGGAAACTTGTTGTGGTAGCAATTGTGCAATTTTGCTTGATGTGATTGAACTATGCCATGATATTATATATGTATTAACTCCCAACTATTAATAATTTTTAAAATGCCCAGCTTCACAATTCACTGTGAAGCTACTGTGATCAGTAGAGCAGTATCATTTGAGCATAAGGCGAGATGAGGACATAAGTTACCTGAAATGAGTCAACAATAAACCACCACTACTGTATTCAATTTATTTTCTTTTCAAAAATTTCCTCACAACTGGCTAATCATACAAAATGAACATTAATCTGTACTTGACAATTTCCTTAAAGATAATATACATAAATAAAAATGGCAAAATTGTAAAAATTCTGGGCTAGAATACAGAGTAACATGTACACTTGACTGTATATAAATATTACTTGTTTCCTTAAAAAGTAAGTATTAGCATGTTGAACTCTAGATAGTAGGTTTGTATTAGGATTGGTGTGAAACCACTGTCTGTATATGAGGGCGTACCACCCCCCAATGGAAATTTTTTCAAAGCTATGTATTTAAAATTTTTACAAAGCAAGTTTATTACCTTCAAAGTACTCTCCATTAAACTTAATAACCCTACCAATGGAGCTTTTTTCCCCTTCTTGAAGGGGGTTCCCCTCGTATGTGAGATTTAGAAATCCAGGTAAGAGTGTTGAGGACAAAGGGACGAGGGTTCCTGAATTTGGAGAAGAGAACCGCAGATAAGCAAGGGGGTAAGATGGACTAACTCTTCTATGCCGTTGATGAAAGCACGGGAGTGTCGGGGGACAACGGTCACAAGCGAACTTAGTGGCCAGATAGTAACGTGAGGCTTCCAGTTCTGTTCCGCTTGTTTCATAGTCAACTACTGAAAACCATGCGGTTATTACTTAGCACAGGGTTCTGATTAGTTTCTCAATTATCCTGAAAATTTAAAAACAATTGTTACAATATATGAATCAGTATTTTCTTTCAAGTTAGAAAGGTTGCACTTTTATGAGTTAGCAGGAAAGAAAATCCAATTTTTAAAACATTATACCCAAGACCTTACCTGCACAAGTTATCTTGGGATCCCACACTCCATTTATGCATATTGATTTTTTATCTGATTTTCCTTTACATCTGTAACTTAAGGTTCCATTATGACTGAAGTCAATCTGATCTGATGAGATGGACTCAAATTTAAGTCGATTTGGATATCTACATTTCTTCAGTTGTCTTGTTGCTGTAGAAACAAAATATTCCCATTGAAAAACAGGTTAAAAACAATTAAGCAACTATTCTGTACTATACCTACAGAAAAGTAAAGGATAATGAAATAATGATCTATGCTTTCCATTCACTCAAGCTAGTTATTCCTCATCATACTACATGAAGTGAGCTCTTATGGATAAACATAGTTTGCATCCATTCTTAGAAATATCTGAGCAAATATTTATCATAAAGATATGTTGCACTTAAGGAATTGGAAGAATCTAAAAGGTCCACTTTTTTGGAGGGTGTATATACTGAACAGTGTGCTAACATGAACTTTATTGTTATGGCTCTTTTATGCATGTCTTTGTAGTCCAGTGTCTTCGTGGCTGAGTTGGGCTGTGATCATATGGTCAGCAGTTGGAAACCCCCAGCCTGTCAGGGGGGAAGGTGGAGCTTTCTATTCCCACTAAGAGTCAGAGTCTCAGAAGTGGACTGGGTAGTTCTACACTCCCCTCTGGGGTGGAGATAAATCGCCATCAACTTGTTTTCAGGGAGTTTCTTTCTGTTTTTTTGGAGTTCCCACCAAATGAGCAGGTGGGACCATGCAATTAGGGGGTGTGAAGCACTAGCAGCGGGATTAGTGAGTGTATAAGACTCAGGGATCTTAGAAGCAGAAGGGTAGTATTTCCAGGGCCTCAAGGAAGAAGTTACCAGAGCAATACATTTGCAATCACTGCCTGATGGGGTAGAGGCCACAGAGGTCATGCTAAGAACAGAAGGACCACAGTAGAGGAGTCAAAGTGCCACTGAGACCTTGGGACAGGGGGACAGAACAGTGGCAGGGAGGCTTCCTGGCCCACCCAGATCTCTGTCTTATGGCAGCTGGTGGAGATTTGGATTGTCCTTATCCACTTGTGGCCAAAGGAGGTCACATGTAGCCCGCACACTGATTTAGCAACTAGCCTGCAACCTGATGTAGTCTCACACTGAAATGTAAGCAGATTCATAATTCCTTTTTGTTTCACAGATTTCAAAATGCATTATCTTATTCTTTGTGTGTGCATGTGTGTGTGTGTGTGTGTGTGTGTTGACCATTTTATTGGGGGCTCGTACAACTCTTATCACAATCCATACATACATCCATTGTGTCAAGCACAGTTGATTGAGGCTCAACAGTAAAAAAGAAATGTCAAGAAATCGGGTATAGAAAGGTAGTGGTTTTGTAATGCAACAAATGTGGACCAATCTGAGAGGACAAATACGAAGTTGGATCAGGAAGAATGGGTAGAGGCTTTATTCTGAAAATGTTTAGTAAAAATGTAACAATGAATCAGCCATGGAAGGAGCCCAATGTAAAATACACTTGGGACATCACAGAAAGTTCGTCCCAGTTTTCAGGATTGACCTACCACCTGGTCAGCAGATTTAGTACTGGAACAGAGCAAGGTGTTAGTGACCGGGAGTGACTTTAGGGAAATCTACACTTCAGAGGGACTGTTATAATTGGATGTGTATTTGTTTTGTTTATTAGATGAAAAATGAACAAATCTGGAGGAGTGAAGGTTCCAGACTAGTAAGAGGGCTCAAAGTCAATGTTGAGCAGGGACAATT
This sequence comes from Echinops telfairi, assembly GCF_000313985.2. Lineage (NCBI taxonomy): Eukaryota > Metazoa > Chordata > Mammalia > Afrosoricida > Tenrecidae > Echinops > Echinops telfairi. The sequence continues at coordinate 40,850,655 of NW_022111324.1, read as the reverse complement.
GGAAGAATGAGGACTACAAAGGAGCCTTGGTGGCACAGCTGCTAAGCGCTGGGCTGCTAATGAAAGGGTGTTTCTTCAAACTGGCCAGCTTCCAGCCACTTCACGGAGAAAGAGGTGGTAACCTGACCTGCTTCTGCAAAGATGATCACCTTCATGCCATTGCCACTCAAAAACAATCCATTTTGGGTTTTGTGTTTTTCTGCAGTGCTCTGATAGAGAAAGGCCATTATACTAGGGAACATGTGTTGAGAAGCAAGTAGGAAGGTAGCTCTGCGTTCAGAGGGAGTCATCAATGATGCTAAGCTTTTGTTTAGGTTACAA
>NW_022111324.1:40848443-40849803 GCF_000313985.2 Echinops telfairi | reverse complement strand
GCTACTGTTATGTTTCAGGCGACCCCTGTGAAAGGATCGTTCGACCTCCAAAGGGGTCGGGATCCACAGGTTGAGAACCACTGATCTAGTGTATCCAGAAAACTGAATGTAAGAATCAAGTAAAGTTTATACAAAACTCCGTTGAAGGAAAAATGAATCAGGACCCTCATCCTCCCAGTGGTCTTAGCAGGTCAGCATGAATCATGGGCACATTGAAGCCCAAATGGCCACTTTCCTGGCGAAAGTCCTCATGAAGGCAATCTCCGAAGTTACACACTGACTGAGCAGGGGTCTGGGGCCACCCACTCTGCAGAGCTCTCTCTGCCTCCGGCTGCATTTGAAACAGACCGAGAAATGCACGTTGTCAGAGGGTTGAGAGAGGCAAGAGGAGCAAAACGGGTATCTTCTCATCTCGATGGGTTCGTTTTCCAGGAACTGATGGAATGAGGTTGATGATCACAATACCGGCAGTTATGCAAAATACTTCCATTTTAACTGTTCTTTTGACTCTTATTTTATGTCATATGCCAATTTATAAGTAAATCTTGCTTCACGCTTAGAGAAATACACCACATTGGTATAATAATCATAATAATTTGTTCCAAGTTTGTATATTTTGCCCTTTAGATATGTCTATATGCCCTGTAGATTGTGCTATAAGAAAGAAATGATTTGATTTTTATACCATAAGGCCTGGCATTTTTCAGCTGAGTCTCTCTATACAATTTTAGAGTAACTCTTTTAAATAACATTAAATAACAATTTGAAAACTATGTTCTCACCAATGCACTGAGGAAGCTGAGTCCACTTTCCACGATCACATGTGACTGATGCGTCTCCAACCATGGAAAATGTTTCTGAGCACTTGAATTTCACTGAATATCCGTGGTGATAGGGAGGGTCAGAGGGCAAGTCATAGCCATGCTCAAGTGTTGGTATGTTTTCACATGTGCGCTGCTCCTCTATGAAACGTGGCACAATAACTTTAATTGAAAGCAGTATTTGTCTTACATGAATATTAATATAAAATTGGATATTCGCATTTACATGTTCATGCTGTGTGTACATTACCAACACAAGTAGGCAGAGTTGTCCAATCTCCATCCACACACTGAATTTTCTGAGCCCCCTTCATTAGGAACCGAGGTGTGCAGTCATATTCCACCACTTCACCATGCTCATACTCTTCTTTCTCTCTCTGCTTAGCTGCCCCATTGGGGAGGGGAGGCGGAGGGCCACAAGATTTTACTTCTCCTGCAGCACAAACATTGTTTAAGCAATGGTGAAACCACTCATCTTACAATAACATGTAGGCAAAGGAGAGACATATATTCTTTTCTATTTATCTTTTTTTTTTTAA
>NW_022111324.1:40845969-40847020 GCF_000313985.2 Echinops telfairi | reverse complement strand
AGCAAAAGTCCAGGTGGCTCAGTGGCTTGGTGCTGAGAACTTAATGAAATGTCACCAATTCTAACCGTCCGCGGCTCTGACACAGAATGACGAGGCAATCTGTCTCCATACGGGTCTCAGCCTCAGAAAGCATGAAGAAGAGCTCCTCTCTGCCTGGCAGGGTCGCCGTGCGTCAGCAACATGTGGTTGTGCTCGGCATTGCCATTGAGCTGAATGCAACTCATTGCGACCGAAGGAGGAGGTTCTGTTGTTGTTGTTGTTCGCCTTTTTTTACGGAACTAGTTGGATGTTGATATACTTAAGGCTTTAAATTAAGTTATTATGTGCAATAAGCTGGAGAGTTAGAGATGTGTACATATTAGCAAATATAGTTATATAAACTAAAGTCACATGCATACTCCATGGAAACTCTTTTTTAAAAATTGTTTTAAAAAACACTATCATTTGCAACCATTTTCAGATAACATGTTTTATCTCTGATTAAGCTATATATGTGATTGGGTGAACTTTAAGCTATCTGAGTGTTATTTATGCAAGCAAAATGAAAATGTAATTAATGACCTTCAGTACAATACTTTCAACATTAATGGTAGTAGAGTAGTAGAGGTAAAGAAAAAGAGAAACATAACCTGTCCTCTCAGCTTCTGTAAGTGTATCTCTGAATACACCAACACACATTTCAAGGAACAATTGGAGAGGTATCTATCTGAGCTGTTTCCCACCCAACTCATAGCTTTCCCTTGTATAGTATCTCTGGTTAATGTGTTAGATTAGGGATTATCTACAGGACACAAAATATGAAAAATAGAAAAGAGGTAATAATATCCAAATTTTTAATTATTGTTGTATCAATCATAGGAAAGTCACCTTTACATGTTGGCGGTTCAGGGGACCATCCAAAGTGATAACACTGAATAGAATCTGCTCCAATTATTTTTAATTTTTGTCTACAGGCGAACCTCAGGACATCTCCAATTTTATATTTGTCTTTCTTAGGTGAAGCTTCTAAATATTGTAGTATATTAGGAACACTGCATTCTCTTTCTAAAAA
>NW_022111324.1:40839220-40845365 GCF_000313985.2 Echinops telfairi | reverse complement strand
ACATGGACCTATCCCGATGATGCAGCCCTGGGTGCTGGAACAGCTTTGTGGAGACCCCTGCTAGTGCTGAGATGCTTGTTCATTCACTGACTCAGCTTTCCTCCTGCAGTCGGCATCATTGCCTCTGTTTTGTGTGGTGGAGGACTTTGTGGACTGGTTGGGTTAATGGGTTAATGTTGGACTTGTGGGCTTGAGCAGCATTGAGTTGGGATGTTTTCGTGATGCACATTTTCTTTATATAAAACTCTCTCTTATACATGAGTTTCTGTGGATTTGTTTCTCCAAAGTACCCAGACTAATGCAGCTGTACATTTAATAAATTGGGTTTTTTGTTTACCATAATTAACCCATTTCTGCCAAATCAATTCTGACTGACAGCAACTCCATAAAACACAATAGATTTTCCCCTTGGATTTCGTTAAGCAGGCCCCTGCCTCTTATTACTGCGATGCAGCTGGTGGTGTTTGAAGTGCTATCTCCAGTTCATACCCAAATCCTTAATCACTGCACCTTTGTAACTCCTTTTGATCTAATTGGAAACCATGTGCATGCAAGAAGGTATATTTTAAGGTAAGGATCATTAAAAATCAAAATATATACGTATCTACCAATTAAGAAAACAAACACTCATCAATTAATAAAATTTACATTACAATTTATGATAATATCTTCTGGAAAGTGATTTTAAGAATAATTTGAATGGGCCTAAGCTGTATAATAGATGAGTGTTTTTGTCCCAAATTCAAAATACATTAAAGCTGATAGCTTTAAATATCAATTTTAAATCCTGAATATACATTTTAACGATGTTGTAAACACATATTTTGAGCTTGGAGAGCAAAAGGAAGATGCACAGGGCAGATCAGGATGAGAAGGTGGGTGTGGTCAGCTTGTCCTGCTACAGTCACATAAGACGGCCCTTCTTGTCCGTGAACAATGAACAGGTGCATTGTGGTGAAGGAGCAGAATCCCCACCAATGTAGTTTGCAATTCCTTAAACATCTTCCCTGTAAATCCTCACGATTGTCCTATGTCCTAGCCTACATCTATCAGTGCACACGGTCACCTACCTGGACCAGTTGTCTTTACCTTCTGCGCAGACATCTCTGCCTTGAATGCCAGCAGGTCCTCTCCAAAACTATTGATTTGATTAGACTAGTTAAGGAGTGATCCTAATGACACTCAGAGAAGTGTATTATTGAGAGAGCTTGCTTACAGCCACACTCTGATCACAGAGATGTGTCCAAACAATTTATTTGAACTAAACCTGTGTCTGTATGAACTGTAACCCTAGTAATACTAATTTATGATTTCTACCTAAGTAACCAGTTTTCCAGTTTACATACCAACTTTTGAATGGTCATAGGTAGGTAGGTCTAAGCTAAAAGTTTTGGCATTCCAACCAAATGTTGACTGTCCTGCCAATGCTCTTTTAGTAAATGGCTGCAGTACACTGCATTGGCTTTTTAAAAAATAACTGTTCTTACTCTAATCTTCTAAATAACACAAAGTAATGGGCTGGTACACAATTTTGCCAATGGTCAAAATCTTATTCCATTGAGTGACTTGTGCTCTACCAAGTGGGCATGGTCAGACCACGGTCCCATTGGAAAGACCATGCCTTGAAATGAGTGAGTTCATGTATATAAGGACCAGTCCAATGGAACTCAGTACCACCCAAAAGAGTCTGGAGAGGAGCATGCTCTTTGGACACGGAGTTCCTGAGCAGACAACACCCCCTACACCAAGAAACGAGTTGTAACCCTAAAGAAAATGTCCATGGTTTATTAAGAGTAGCAAATACAGCAAAGCCAAGTGATAGAGAAAGAACAGCAGCATTTTGGGCAGCAGAACTGTGAGCCCAGCCATGACCTTGCCAGCCTAGGAACAGAGAACTGAGTGACATCAGTTATGATTATTTCTGACAGAGGAGGGTGCCCTCCAGGCATTAGTCCATGCAGCTGAAAGAACTATAATCCTTTACATGCAAGACAGAGTCCTGTATGTGCCCCTGGCTGGAGCTACCTAACCCTTCTAAGTGGGCCCTCAAGCAGTGTGGAGGGAACCAGTAGGGAGGCAGTAACAATGACATTGACAGACCCACAGGAGAAGCACAGGAGAACCTGTGCAGAGGGTTCCCTGAGGACAAGGCAAAGCCAAGGGAGGCCCAGGGCACAGCAGAAAACTTGGGAAGCATGCAGGCTCCTAGCAGCAGCCGAAGTGTAGCCAGAGGCAGCAGGAGCATGTGCAAAGTATCTGACTTAGACCACAATATGCCTGCCCTGCAATGCATGGATAGATGTTGGTAATTTGAGGAAGGGTAACAATTTCCATTCAGAATCTATTCATATTGATTGCTGTTTTCTTGCTAAAAATAATAATGATGATTTTCACTTTGCCAAAACTGTGTCAGTATCTCATGTGCCCAACTCATTGACAGATGAGAGCAGCACCCATGGTAATTTTATGTGTCTCATTCTTAGTTTTATGGCTGCTGATAGTGAGACCTGCAGCCTTTCTGCATGTGTAAGCAGACTGACAAGTGGGCATTCAATGGCTGCCATTCACTAACGTGTCTCTGAAAACCAAAACAAATGCCTGAGATGCTGGATCCAACACACAGTAACTCTGCCTCTCCTTTCGATGGCCCAATACATCCAAAACCCACTCTCAGCTCCGCATCTCTTCAGTCGTCGTCTTATTTGAGTCCCCACTGTATCTCACTATACGTGGGCTCCTTCCTTCCTGTCATGACTACCACATGCACAAAAAGAAAACAGAACCTTTCCAAAATGCAAGTCTATTTGCATCACCAATTTTCTTAACCCCCCTTTCTATCTTTTCATCAAGTATAAAATTGTCTAATGTTATATGTCCTGAAAAGTTGTGGATCATCTTGCTTTTGACTCCTCTCCAGACTTAGCTAATAAAATCATCCACACCTGGAGCAGATTCTCCTCCTCGTCCTGAGTTTCCCAACTAGTATTTTTATGTCAGAGCATTGCCCATGTTGTTTCCTTTGCTTAGAAAACTGTATAGCTATTCATTTTAAAGAAGAAAGCAAAAAGAGGAACTCAAATAAATATTTGAAGGGATTATGATTAACCATAATTTGACCATGACTGTCAGCTTTAAATAATTCAAAATTTTGGATGTAGGATTTATTTTAAAAATACATTTTAATGGCACATGTGTAATGTCTGTTGCCCATAGAAAACATATAACATGCACTCTTTTAAAAACAGAGTATTATTTTTGGTCTTCACATACTATCTCCTGCCAGTTTACATAAAATCAGAAGGTGGCAGGTTGGTTTAAATGATCATTTCTGAACAATGTTTCTAGATCATTAAAATTCCACCCTCCACAGAAACGCATACAGATAGGTTATAGTATCTGAAAGTTATGAAGATAGAAAGAAAAAACAAACAGGTACAGAACTCACCATAGCAGATGGGTGTATGAGACCAGCCATCCTCACCACATACTACAGAGCCTGTGGTGCTTCCTCCTGCATTTTCATAGCCTTCATGGCATTCATAGTCCAGCTGGTCATGAAGCTTGAACCATGTCCCATTATGTTTGGCTCTGGCATTCTCAAATACTGGCACATCACACGATTCTTTTGTGTGGTAAAATTGAGCATTTCATTTCATGTTATTTAATGGGCAAACCAATTGAATAAATCTTATCTCAGAAACAATACATCCTACCTAAGTATGTATCTTTTAAGGTCACTTAAGAAGATTAAGCAACTGTTTTCCTAAAATCATGACTACATTAGAAATGCATGTTTATAGATACAGCATTCTCTACTTAAATCATTTAAAAATGACATTATTTTAAATACTTTTTTCTCAATTCTAATTATTCTTGTGATCATATTCCATGCAAGTAAAATCAAAAGTCAATGTAGTTTAATTCTTTTTCAGCAAACCATAGTAACATTTTAAAATTTAAAAATAACAATCTTATGATCATTTGAGAGATATATGCTAGAGTAAATAGGTAAATAGAATATGAAGATGTCATGTGACATTTTCTCTCTCATAAAGGAGTCTTGTAATAGATATTTATCACAATGTAGGATAAAACAAGTTGCTATGAGATCAACTTTTGTTATATTTTTGCCTGAATCTATAGTAAAAGCACTCTCCCAATTTTTAAATTAAAAAATAAGGCCATATTCATATACATATACTTTTGAAACACTGCCGAGTCACTTTGCAGGGGCGAGAGGCTGTATATCACTTTAAGGAGCAAATTATTCTGACCCATGGCCACTGAGTCCTTTCCAACTCTCCTCACACTCTGTAGGGTTTCTAAGGCTTTGTAAATCTCTAAGGGAGCAGACAGACTCAGCTTCTCCATATGGAGAGGTGGGTTTGAGGCACAGACCTCCTGGTTAGCAGTTTACACTCAGCCAAATCCTCGAGCAGAGCTTCAACTCGTTTGTAGAGAACCTTTATACGTATTGAGGCATTGCAGTAGAGGCAATTTTGATCACAATGAAACTTAATACTATAAGAATGCTCCTCCCTTACATTACCTCAACAAACACTGAAGATTTTTCAAAAGGGCCATGGGGACTTTCATAGGTTGGCATCCACTTAAATTAATTGTTTACATTGTAAAGGCCAGATTGTTCTGGGATTCTGTACCATGGATGGTCCCTTTATTTAAAAACACAACTTCTCTGTCTAGCAAAAAGGACTCCATTACAGAAGATTAGTCACCTAAACATAGGCATAAATGAAATGATTTCAATGGAAAAAACAAACCCGTGTTTGCAGGAACAAATAAAAAGAAACATATTTACTCTAGACAACACATAGAAATCACTAACTAGCTTCAAAATCTGAGGGTTGTTTTGAATTAGGAAAAACTTAAACTCCAAAGAGGGAATGATCTTTTATCTTACCAGTAATTTTGTCAAAAAGGCAAAAAAGGCTTACATGTCTAATTATAACTATACGTATATACTTGATTACATATATAATTTCTATAGTATATACATCTTTACTTATTTTATCTATAAATCCACTTTATATTGTTTCTACATTATATGTGAGTTTTCACTTTTATATGCATGTTGTATATATTCTACAGGGTTGCTACATTATATATGTGTGTGATTTTTATATTTTATATATAATTTTAACATTGTATATGATTTCTACATTATGCTTTTGACTTCCATATAATATATAATTTTCATATCATATATTATATTGCTTATCTTTCCTATATTATTTATAATTTCTGAATTATATCTCTTTAGTTCATCATTAGAAGTGGAACTATGTCAGACACACCCTCTTCCTACCACTCCCTAAAATCAGAGAATTAAGGTGAAGAAACTACTTGGAATCTATCATTAAAAAAATAAACTTAGTAAATTACTTACTAATGCATGTCGGTTGAATTGACCATCCACTTTCCAAGCATGAAATGAATCCCGATGCTTTACCATCTGCCGTCACATATCCTGGTTTACATGTATATTGTGTTTGTTTATTGACAGGATATGTAAACTGAGATTCAGAAAGAAATCCATTCTCAATGTTTATATCTGATTTAGAACATGTTTCTAAAGGAAGAAAGTACAACGAAATGATAAGCATATGTTCAACAAACATTTTTATTCAGTCAATATAAGAGAATATAATAAAATATTAAATAACTTGTAAGTGAAACCCAGAAGTAATTATAATTATCCAAGTTATTTGAATGAGAAAAGATGCTGTTTCATAAGCTATCACAACAAAAAGCTTCATTAAATATATCTGAAAGAAGGCAGATTGGAAATAAGCATTAAAAAGGCACCATGGTAGCTATAGCTATAGCATGTTGTAGGCTTCCAGACCCATAGAAAACTCTGTTTCTGATAATTTCTTAGGCGGAATTATGAGTGTTGTGTCACAGATAGATTGATAGTTGCCATAGTGTCAACTCAGAGAGAATGAGATGTTGCCAGGCCTTCATCATTTTCATGATCAGCAGAAAGTCAAGGCCTTCCTTGCAGCTTTGTACCAGTCTTCTCACCAAAACTCTCCCTCACCCTCACTGGACCTCTTAGCACCACGATGCCATTCGGTACTGAATGATTGATTCCTATTGAACTTGTGTCCAACGCAAGTGATTC
>NW_022111324.1:40827913-40838735 GCF_000313985.2 Echinops telfairi | reverse complement strand
TGAGAAATGATGTACAAATGCGCTTTACACAATTGATGTGTGTATGGATTGGGATAACAGTTGTATGAGCCCCTAATAAAATGTTAAAAAAGAAAAAAAAATTGTGCCGCAATAAACATTGGAGTGCAAAAAATAAATAAATAAATACCTGTATGAGAAAAGAAAAAGTTTTCCATAGCAATGACTTCAGAATCATTAGGAAAATTACAATATATTAAACTCAAATGGAACAGAAGCAAAAAAAAAAAAAAAGATCAAAGCAAAAACTGGCGGAGAGAAAATCATTAGAACAGTTAATGAAACAGAAGTATGAGGTGAATATCATTGCATATCTCTAACAAATTTTCTGATGATTGGTAAATTACATTGGCAACTTTCTAATGATAAAGCATTATATTTCCTTTGATAAGACATGATCATAATGTATTAACTTTTTATAGGATTGTGAATTCAATTTATAAAATCCAATTGATCTACACACACCACAATAAAAGACAGAAACTTAACTACCAGTATCAACAATGAGATCAATTGTTTGACAACTATGCATTAGAGATATTAAAAGAATAAGGGGATATGAGCAATTATAAACAATGCCAATACACTATACAACTAAACCAATAAACTAAATGACGTAGGTGAATTGTCAAATTTCATTACAGCCCCAACCAACTAATCTCAATCAAAATAGAATAGATAACATTGTACACTTAACTTTAATAAAAAAATTTAACTCAAAAATAAAAACATTCCCCAAAATAAAACTCCAAAAAGAGATCAATAGATTCACTGGTGAAGGCTAGTCAATATTTGAAGAGGAAAAGAGGATAGTTCTACACAGACATGTTCACAGAATTGAGGTGCATATAAAATATTTGACATCATTCTTAGACTTTGCATCACCCTACTGTGCAAACCAAACTAGAGCCTTATAAATTCTTTTTAAAATACTGTGGATCAGCTGAATGTTAACAATTGAATCCCAAGTCCTATAAAAGGTAGTATGCTATGATCAAATGCTTTATCAAATGACACAAGAAGGTTTCAAGATAAGAAACATGTCAATGTATTTCACCACAATGACAAAGGAATAGAGAACAACAGACATCTCCATGGAGAAGGTAAGCAAATGTTTACCCTCATATCAGAAACAATACACTGTTGCTTATTCCCTCCACTTCTGTTCAGCATGTAAAGCTTTCCAGAACGTCTATACTGTCAGAGGGCCTGCAGTGAATCCCAGATCTTTGGGGCTACGTGGTGCTGACAAAGGCCAGTGTTGGAGGGCTTTGGAAACTTACGAATGATGAGCAGGTACCAGAGCCTGTGCTGAGCTGCTCAGCTCTCTTCATGTGTCCAGCTGCTCCACAGCATGAACCTGCCTTCAAAGTGCCTGTTTCTGTTCTTTGCAGGACACAGGCTGCTGGTGGCCAGGCTCGAACAGAACGGTGACTATGCAAACTGGCAAAGCTAATGCTAGCAACCCACTGATATCTGAGCTTGTCAGCAGGGAGAGTTGGGAAGGACCTTTGGGTCCAGGATTCATATGTGATGCGAAAAGCATAACTTGTTCCATATCCTATTTGGCTTCTAGCTCAAGCTAGGACTTTCTGCTCATCCACTATCCCAGCCCACCTGGCAGGGCCCAAGCTTAAGGGCTTTGACCAACATTACGGAGAATGAGGGTAAAGGGAAGGTAATCCCTTCCTCCTTCCCTTCTTCCCTTTTAATAAATTTAAATATGATGTTTAAAATATGGATATTCACATAAAGGAGTGGTCAGATGGAGACAGTATGGCCCTTTAGCTCTAGAACTTAGCTCTGCATTGGAATAATCAACCGTTTAGGATCAAAAAGGCACCATTCACCCAAGAACACAGTTCAGAGAGTTAAGGAAGAAAGATCAATGGAACATGGGGTGGAAATGAAATACACAACGGTGCATTCGAACGACTTTGAATGGATGACTTGATTCAGAATGTGTCTGAATGATTGAATGTACAGCTGTGATCTGCTCTGTAAACTTTCATCTAATTCACAATAAGAAGTTAAGTTAAATGTATAAATATTCATATAACTATAGATACTAAAAAGGTCCCACATATATTAAAAGAGCTTCAAATAGCTTTTGAAAGACATAAACAAAGTTTGAGAGTTAACACTACTTAGGATTGCTGTAAGTTGGAATCAACTCGACAGCAGGGAGTTTGGTTTTTGAATAATGCCAAGACATTGAAAAGCTTCTGTAGTCAACCCAGCATAGGCCAGGTTTCAGTAGAGAAAAAATTATCGGAATAGAATCATATGTGCCCAACTAGATCACAAACACATATCTGACAAAGCACTCATATCCAGAATATATTATGAACTTTCAATTTTTCAATAATCATTTTTCAAAACTCAACAAAAAGTGGAATAAAATATTTGACAAGCTTCAGCCACAAAGATACATGGATGGTAAATAAGGTCAGAAAAAAAGTGTTCAACAGCACTAGACACTTGGTAGTGGGATATTATCACATATATGTTAGAACAGCCAAACAGGAATGGAAAACTAATACAAAATAAGACGGAAACAACACTATATGAAGCTATGGGCCATCCATTAAGGGGGGAGGCAGGTGTGAATAGCAAAGGGCCCCATGGATAGGTTTTTTTGTCATGATTAAACTGTTATACATAATACTTATTCTCATGCCTCACATTTTTGAATCTTACAGAAATGTGCACCAATATATTAAAAGAGTTTCCTATAAGTAATTTAGCAAATATCTGGGTATCATAATGACGTTTTGAATTTAACTAAAAATATTACATGCCAGTACATGAATATGTACAATTCAATTGGCTACTTGTCCACTATGACAGCTAAGAAATAATGAAGAATCCTGGAAACTAACTGTAGACTCAGAAGAACTGAGAGAAACCGTGCTTCCCGAAGCAAAAAGTTGAAGGAAAAGAGTTGTACTAGAATGAGAGTTTTCTCGTAGACTTTGAGAAGTTCCTTCTGTGAAGATTTCACTGAATTGAAAAGCAGTTATTGCTTATATTGATTTCATAGTGTTTATAGAGAGCTCTGAATTCCTAAGACATTTCTATAAAATTTCTATGCAGAAATTGACAATGAATTTCAACTCGAGGAGATGGCATGTGGTCAAGAATATAAGAACTGGGTTCCACCAGATACCCCACTTCCTTCAAGGTGCCTCTCAAAACAGACTTACTGCTTTGAGCCATTGCTGACTCACAGTGATCCAGTAGGACAAAGGTAGGGCATCCCCTATACATTTCCTAGACCATCACTGCTTACAGGTGTAGAAAGGCCTGTCTTTCTCCTGCGGCGCAGCGGGTGGTTTATATGCGGACTTATGGGATCACAGCCCCAAAATAACCTTTACGCAACCCGGCTCCTTCAGGTGCCTCCATCTGAATAAATTATTCAAACTTTAGTTAATAGCTGGGCAACAAGGTGAGGCAGATGAGCCACAGAGACTCCATTTGGTTGACTGCTAAATGACCTGTCCTCTCCCCCTCCCTTCTCAGAAACCCATGTCAGTTATTGTTTTCCGAGCGTACTAATTCATACTCCAAATCAGGCCATTGTAATTAATCTTGCTATTCTTTATTTTTGCTACTCTTTTGATGTTATAATTAATCTATAAATTTAAAAAAAACTAATTTTGCTGTTCTCACTTCTGTCATGCTTGCCTGCTGAACTGAAATGACCTCGACAGATGCACCAACCAGAATGTGGTTTTTGCCTTTAAAAGCTTGCTCATAACTGTAGGGAGCATTCTTGGTTGTGGTGGTTATATATATATCCTCAGGCTCGGCATTTAAGAGTCATATTCCTTACTACATGTAGGCTTAGGGACTCTGGTGGGCTGTGTGGTAGGCATTGTTGGGCTGCTAACGTAACCCTGAGATTGGCAATTCAAACCCACAAGCTACTCTTCAGGAAAAGTAACTACACTCTGGAAACCGTTACAGAATCCACTCAAAAGCAGTGGGTTTTCTTTTTCTTAGTAAATAGCTTATAACTCTATTCATGACGGAAAACCATATGCATTTTACTACATTTAAACCACTGAAGGTTGTTGTTAGGTGCTATTGCGTCGGTTGTGAATCATAGCAACGTGATGCACAATGGAACAAAACTCTGCCCTGTCCTGCAACACTCTCACAATTGTTCCTATACTAGAGCCCATTGATGCAGCCACTGTGTGAATCAGGTTTAGGGCTTTCCTCTCTTTTTCCACCCTCCCACTTTACCCTGCATGATGTCCTTCTCCAGGGACTGGTCTCTCCTGACAGGTCCAAATTATATAAAATGAAGTCTTGCCATTTTTGCCTCTAAGAAGCACGTGAGTCTTATTTTTTCTGAGACAGATCATTTTGTGTTTCTAGCAGCCCCTGGTAGTTTCAATATTCTTCTCCAGCACCACAATTCAAATCCATCTATTCTTCTGTCTTCCTTATTCAATATCCAACTTTCATGTGCACATGATGCAATGGAGAATGCTATTGCTCGGGTCAAGCACAGCTCAGTCCACAAATTAACATCCACACTTCCCAAAATTATAATGAGGTCTTCCCCAGCAATTACCTAATGAAATATGTCTTTTGATCTCTTGACTGCTGCTTCCATGAGCATTGGTTGTGGACAAAAGTAAGACAAAATCCTTGACAATTTCAACATTTTTTCCTTTTATCATGATGTTATCTACTGGTACAGTTGTGAGGATTTGGGTCTTTCTTGCATTGAGTTGTAATCATACTGAGGACACAATCCTTGATCTTCACCAGCAAGTGTTTCAATTCCGCCCCACTTTCAGCCAAGCAAGCTTGTGCCATCTGCATACTCCCGGTTGTTAATAAGCCTTCCTCCAATCCTGATACCACCCTCTTCTTCATATCATCCTGAATCTCATATAATTTATGTAAAATAGCATATATATTATCCAAGTATGGTGAGAAGATACAACCTTGATACACATGTTTCCTGCTTTTAAACCATGCAGTATTCCTTTGTTCTATTCACTTAACTGCCTCATGATCCACATGCAAGTTCCTCATGAGCACAATGAAGTGTTCTGGAATTCCCATTCTTCTCAAGTTTATATGGTCCACAGAGTTAGTGTCTTTCAATAGTCCATGAAACATAAGTGAACATCTTTCTAGTATCCTTTCCTTTGACCCAAGATGCATCTGATATCAGCAATTACATCCCTTGTTTCAAGTCCTCTTCTGAATCCAGCCTGAAATTCTGACAGTTCCCTATCAATGTACTGCCGTAACCAATGCTGGATGATCTGAAGATAAATTTACTTGTGTGAGATATTAATGATATCATTCTATAATTTGAACATTGTATTGTGTCTCCTATCTTTGGTAAGGACAAAAAGAAGTATCTCTTCCAGTCAGTTGGCCAAGTAGCTGTCTTCCAAATTCCCTGCATTGAAAAGTGAGTGCTTTCTGAAACATTTCAAGGAGTCTTCCATCAATTCCTTCAGCCTAGTTTTTAGATAAAGCATTCAGTGCAGTTTGAATTTATTCCTTCAGCACAATTGATTCATGCTCATATGTGTCCCCCTGAAATGGTGGAAGTTTGACTCGTTCTTTTTGGTACAGGGATTCTGCATAGTCTTTCCATCTTCTCTTGATGCTCCCTCCAGCAATTAATATTTTGTCTATAGAAATTTTCAAAATTGCAGCTTGAGGCTTGAATTTTTTCTTGAGTTCTTTCAGTGTCGGATTTGCTGAGCATGTTCTTCCCCTTTGGTTTTCTAATTTTAGGTCCTTGCGCATTTTGTTATAATACTTGGCTTTTCCTTTTATAGCTGCCCTTTGAAATTTTCTATTCAACTCCTTGATTCATCCTTTATTTCACCTACTCTTGGATTAGGAGTAAGTTTCAGAATTTGTTCTGACTTCTATTTTGATTGTTTGCTATCTTTATGAATAATGGTGTTGATGTCCTCCCACAACTCTTCAGGTTTTCTGTCAATAGTGTTCAAAGCACTAATTCTGTTCTTGAGATATTCTCAAAGTTCATGTAGGATAGACTCAAGGTCATGCTTTGACTATTGTAGATTTCTTTTAATTTTTCACCTTTATCTTGAACTAATATTTGATAATGTGATAGCGCCTAGTCTGGTGTTAGCTGCTGATTTTGAGATTCTCCACCATATCTTCCCATAGAGGTAATCAGTTTGATTTCTATATATTTATCTGGGGGAAGCATCTATGTAGTGTAGCCTTTTGTGTTGTTGAAAACAGGTATTTGCTATGAGCAAGTCACTGGTTTTCCAAAATTTTATCATGTGATCTCCAGCTTCATTGCTATCCCAAATCTATATTTTTCAACTACTGTTCCTTCCTCTTTGTTTCCAACTTCTGAATTCCAATAACCAATAAGTATCAATGTATACAGATTGCATATTTGATTAATTTTCAACTAAAGACATGGGTAGCATACTTCTATTTCTTCATTAGCTTTTGTGGTTGGTGCAGAAAGTTGAACAATAGTTCTATTGATTGGATTTCCTTGAAGGTGGGTAGATGTAATCCAATCACAGGTAACATGTGCTTCATGATGGATTTAATAAGATCTGTTATGACAACGAATACCATGTCATTCCTCTTGATTGTGTTATTCCATGCATATTAAAGCATATGATTTTCTGATTCAAGATGTCCAATGCCAGTCCATTTCAGCTCACTAATGCTTAGGATATCAATCGATCTTCATGTATTCTATTTCATTTTTGGCCACTACCAATATTACTAAATTCATAATTCACAAATTCCAATCATTAGAATATTTTTGCAGCTGTTTCTCTTTACCTTGATTTATGCCCCATCATTAAATGAAGATTCTGAAGACTACACTCCCACAGGTTTTATGCAAAATATCACCATGGTTTGCTCCCCTCTAAGAAATCAATTCCTTACAATACCAATGTATTGTATTGTCACAATACCAATGTCCTCAGATCTCAGGGGCTTATCATCTGGCAGTATCTCCAACAATGTTTTTCTTCCTACCTTTTCCCCCCATTAATTTTGATATAGTACATATATCATATTATTTCATAGTTCAATCACCTGCTTCAGAATTGCATAATTTCTACCACCATCAGTTTCCAAGTATCATGTTTCTATTCCTTGACATTGTCTCCTGTTTACCCCACAATCAGTACTGTACCACTCTCCCACCAAAACCCTTATTCTACTTGCTGTCTCTATAGGTTCATCAATCCTGGCATTCATATACTGAAAAAGAGAGAAATACCTAACACAACTGCAAGAGGGTGACCCTCAATGACATAACACTTTAATATGTGGTACACCCTAATATGAAAAAACTAAACCCAAGCAAAACAATACAAACAAAAACATACAGAACATTTTGGAAACCAGGTCAGGTCCAGCTTGCATCCTAGCGGGGGCATCTGCTGGCAAAATTTAACTGTTCCAAAAAGACTTATGCCTTTGATCTTGTATACTCAACTCTCTAATGCACTCTGCTTAGTAACCACATCCGATTCTATCTCTCAATTGTGGGAAAGTTCCAGAGTCTTATTTACTATGTAGTTCCTTCCACAAATAAATCTTGGGCTCCCACTGTCATCCATAAACTACAAACCCAATTCTCACACAATAGGCTCTGATACTAATCACTCCTTTGAATTCAGATTATATGATTCATAACTCTTTGGTGACTTATGATGGCATGCTTCTTCCATGTGGACTTAGTTGACATCTCACTTAGATGGCTGCCTGCTTGGAGACAAGCCTTTAAGACTCCAGATGCTATTTTATCTGATAAATAGTACTCTTTTTACTACATTTTTGCTAGAGTACCTGTTTCCTCTGTGTTTCTTTCCTGAGGGTGAATATCAAGGAGGACCATGATGTAAGAACTAATTGCTCTTATGTTGGAGCTAGGATTTGGTGTAAGCCCAAATCCCATTCCTAGATTTACGTTGTTTTTTGTTTTGTTGTGTTTTTTATTACTTGTCAAAAAGACTTTTTCTGCCGGGACTCCTTAGCATCATCTCCCTTTTATGCTCCCTTCTCCCCCTGCTCCCCAAACCACCTCCACCCCCAACAAAACCCTCGTTCAACTTGCTATCCCTATAGGATCATCAATTCTGGGTTTCATTTACTGAAAAACAGAAAACCCGATACCACAACTTCAAAAGTGTATACTCCCAAAGACCTAGCACCCATGTGATACTCCCTAATATGAGCAAACATAAACCAAATAAAAGGGAGTGTCCATCACAGGGTTTCCAGAGTAATACATATATCTTAATCCAGCATATAGGACATTGATATAACAAAACCTTATTTGTCCATCTAGCAACAGTTCACCAAATTTGATACAGCTGTCTACTGCTTTCGCAGACACCATGTATTTTCCGACTTAAATCCTCAGGTTACAAGCGTGTCTAAGGTAGAGCCCAATTCACCCAGTGGAGTTTCCGCATTGGACCTCACTGGGGCAGCCTCTGGAGTAAGGAATGAAGACTCAGTGTTCAAGATCCAGTGTCCCAGTGACCCTTGGCACTTGGATGCGGTCCCCAGGATGCACTCAGATGCAGACAATGTTGTCCATCTGGTGCATTGCACCAAAGACCCTCCTCCACTCCAAGTGTCCCTAAAGTATTTTTCAGTCATTCTTCCCCACAACTGGAAGTCAGTCCTTCCTGTTTTCCTATCAGCGAATATGCATTTGTTTTTCCCTCTAAACTTGTTTCCTTCCTTTCCTCTCTCCTGAATTGTTCTTCCTGTGTGTAATCCTCCACCCTCCAATAGGCCTCTCTATCTGTCCAGGGGGGACAGGCTCTTATTAGACACTCCCCCTCCGCCCCCCCCTTTCACCATTTGATCCTGTATGACATCAGGCGCCCTCTGGTCTAGTGACCTTGAAAATATTTACCTAGAGCAGATGTTGTATGGTTGATTGGCACTGGTCAGGCTCTCTACCAGGTTGAGTGGCCCCCCAGCCAATAAACTGGATGTCTGTCAGCCTGAGCTTGTGCCCATTTTGCTGCTTGTTCCTAGAGCAGTGGACTCAATACAGTATTTGTCCTGTTGTGCTTGGTTAACGTCATTCAGCATAAAGGTTTCCATCGACCTCCATGTCTTCAGGTGTTTCATGGATTCAATGCTGTTCTTTTAGGGATGAGTAGTATTCTATTGTGTGCATGTACCAGGGTTTCTTTATCCAATCATCTACTGATGGGAATTTAGACTGTCTCTAGGATCTTTCTATTATGAACTGTGCTGTGATGAACATGGGGAGGCAAATGCTTCCTCTTCCTCTTATTCTTATTTCTTTTTTTCTGTCACAGATGAAGCAATGACAGAGAGTAGACAGCTGCTCACTGCATCATAGCTGCCCTTTATGACCAGAAAATAAAGACCGACGCTCACACTACCAACCAGTTACTTCACCAAAGGTGTGCTGTCAAACTAGCATCCAAAGCAACACGCACTCACCCCAATATCGCAGAGAAAATTCTGGTTGTACATACCAACATGTAATCAACAAATAAGTACAACTTCATAATGTCTCAGAAACAACAGACAGCTTCAAATCAAGTAAAGAAACAGGACAAGGTAGAGATAGCAAACCACCAAAGTAAAAAAATAAATCAACAAGAAAATCTCATTGATGAAGAATAATTCCTGCAAAGGAATTTAAAAATATATGTATACATCAAGGAAACCACAAAAAAATTAAGAAAAAAACAGACAACACCAGGCATGAATTCAAGAAAACAATACAAGTGGAAAATGACAATATAAATTGACAAATTGGAGACCATACACAAACAACACGAAGAAATCCAGAAGATTAACATTAAAAGTTTGCAAGAATCAGAGAGAAGTATTCAATCAATTATAGAATCCAATTAACTGAAGGCTAAACCAGTGAATAAAGAAAAACCCTGGATACTAATTTCTATAAGTAAAAATCAGAAAAAACATTAAGAAAGCCTAAGAAATATCTGGGACAGGATCAAGAGAAACTATTTTCATATGTTGAAATTCAGAATAGAAGGAGGCCACGAAGAGACAAAAAACCCCACAGAGGGTAATGTTGAACGGTTGGTATAAGAAAACTTTTCAGATATCATGAAAGACAAAAAAAGTTTACATTCAAGAACCTCCAAAATTTATGCTGGAAAATCCACTTAACAAAAATACCTTTGATCTGTAAATAGGCTCTTTTATTTAGCTAAATATATATATTTATATATATATAAACTTTTATATAATACATACACCATTGATACAACAATGCATCGTGTCCATTGACTAATCAAGACACATGCATTCTCCACGGTGAGTGTATACCAGTGCTATGAAATTACAAACCGTCTGAGATATTACTTACTGACACGAACGCATCTGGGAGAAGGGGACCAGTCCTGCTCCGTACATGTGATGGAGGTGTGTCCATTCGGGAGACTGTAGCCACGATTACACCGAATATTTACAGACTGGCCTTGTAGATAATAACGCTGTGCATGATCAACATATCCATTTTCCACTTCATACAAGTGACATTTTCCTAAGGACCACAATAATAATAATAATAAGTTAAAAGTACAAATCAGGTCAGAAAGTGTATTGAAATTCATTTCTGCATTGTTTAAATTAGGGCATGTAAGATTCTAAAACTAATGAATTAGAAGACAGAAAGCCAGGCGAATCCAAAATATTTTTTAGAAGAAAAATATATATTCAAAGTTATTTACCCTAAGTTTGTATCATTCAAATGTTTGCAGTATAACTCGGGGATATT
>NW_022111324.1:40825555-40827233 GCF_000313985.2 Echinops telfairi | reverse complement strand
GGTTCCCCCTTTCTCCCCACCTTTCCTCCATGCTCCTGGTATCGCCACTTTCATTACTGGTCCTGAGGGGTTTATCTCTCCTGAATTCCCTGTGTTTCCAGTTCCTATCTGTACCAGTATATTTAAATTTTCACTGAACATAGAAGTTATATCATTTAGATACTGGAAAACATCTTTACTGATGAGGATGAAGTTACCTTTTATTGATCTTATGATGTATACAATTATGTATATACTCTCTAAAATTAAACTGCAAGACCCAGTGAGCTGGTCTCATTGAGGACACATCTTCCTAGAATAGTGGACCATTCTGTTAAAGCACTAAGGTGCTAAATTTACCATCCAGCTATCTGGCTGCTGGTCTTTCTGTTTTATCTGCAGCAGAAACTAGAATACTGCTTGCTATTTCCCTCCATATCAAGAAGATCTGCACCAAGGTGGACGGGCACAGTGGATGCACAGATGGGCTCAAACGAGTGAAGATGGTGCAGGGAAGCAGTGCTTTGTTCTGTCGTGCATTGGTCACCGTGAATCAGAATGGACTCAACTGCATCTAACGGCAACAACGTGCCTTTCATTTTAAATTCTAAAACGTCATGGTTGATTCTTAGTATAATTTATCTTTATTTTATATATGTGTCTGTTTATTTAAGAATTGATTCGAATAATGAAATAAAATTAGTTCCATGCCTCAACCTAAAGAAAAATAATGCATATGAACATTTATACAGATGTGTCAGGCATTATTTTTAAAATTAAATGTTTTAAGTGATGGCATCTCTTCTGAAATAATTGGTCTTGTAACTTGATAAGTGATGATGGAAGCTAACAACAGTGTTTTCTGTAAATGGAAGAATCATATTTAATGGAAGAAATTGAATTTACAGTGGTTTTAGGATTACATCTTTACATCATCCCATAAATATGACACAAATTCTGAAAAATCGGCTTACCATGTTGATAAAGAAAGTAGCATTTATTGACATAAGCCAGAATTACTCTTAATATAATTACTTAATAAAATACAATTGCATTTTGCTTGATTTAAAAGTAAGTATTTTATAAAACATTAAAGAAAAACCTTATCCTCAATTAAAATAAGAAATAATCAAAACTTTAGCTCAATCTTAACTCTTTGTATATTTCAATGATTCCTACTGTAAAATTTCACACTACCCTGCTCTAATCAACAAAAGGAAGACTAAGAAAACAAGAGCAAACAATTGGAGGATGAATAACTCTCTATTGCAAAAGAGTGCGTACTGGCACAGATCAGAGAGGAAATTTCTAGAACACGATGTACCAAAACTTATGGGACACAGCAAAGGCAGTTATCAGAGTAAGTTTCATAGCAATACATTCACAGCTGAGAAAGGAAGAGAGACTCATGATTGATATGCTGGCACAAAATTTACAACTAGAGCAGAGTCAGCAGGAGAGTCCTACTAATAGCAAAAGAAAAGAAATAATAAAAATCAGGGCTGAGATTCAGGAGTGAGAAAACTATGGAAAAAAATAATGCTGCTAAAAATAGATTCTTTGAAAGGATAAATGGAATCAACAGATCACTGGCAAACCTAACCGAAGAAAGGAAGAAACAAATTTTAATAGCAAGAATGAGGGATGAAAGAGGGGACATTACAACAGACCCTAATGAAATCAAAAGGATAATTACACA
>NW_022111324.1:40809396-40823159 GCF_000313985.2 Echinops telfairi | reverse complement strand
CTGTGGTACATACATATAATGGAGTACTACACATTGCTAAAAAGCAGTGATGAACGTATGAAGCACATCACTGCATGGGAAGAACTGGAGAAAATCATGCTAAGCGAGGCAAGCCAAGAACAAAAGTACAAGTACAACATGAGTCCACTGAGGCAAGCATTAAAAAAATGCAAAGGGAGCATGGGGAAAGCTACTAAATACAAACATTCCTGGGATGAGGACCAGGTAGTATGGCAGGGACCAGATCAAATCCAGGGATACATATGGTAGCCAACTAAAAAGGAAAAAATAATAAAAAAGAAATGGGTAGTGGGGGCACAGGGCACTAACCTACCAAAGGGGAAGTTAGTGTTTATATCTCCACAGGGAAAGAGGGACCAGACTTCAACATAGTGCGCCAAGATGTGAATGCAACATGCTGGCGTGGAGTAGGGAACCAGTGTAGATTTCTGAGGGGCCAGTCCCAATCCCAACTACATGGAAACCTGCCCCTCCCCCAAGAAGAATTTATTTCACAGGACAGCACTGAAGCTGCAGCTCAGGGAGAGGGACATTTCTGATCAGAGTACATGGGAGCAAATGAAGGGAGAGAAAGAGAGAGTGGAGCGTATCCTGGCCCACCAAGCCTTTAGGATGATATTCCTGCTCAGAGCAGCCAATCCACAGAGAAGGCCACATATTCAGCCCCACTATGAGACACGACATCCCAAACTGATCAACAGCCCTACAGGGGACAACACTGGAGACACACTGTGGGAATTCTGCCCGATCCGATCCCACCACACCGAGGCAAAACACTGAGGGAGTGCAACCGAATAGCAAGGGAACAGAGCAACGAAGTCCCCAGGGATTACCAAAAATAGACTTTGGGGCCAGGGTTTGGTGCACCAACAGACTGGACTGGAAAATATTCCTAAAGGGCAACAAACAGTCCTTGAACTACAAACGCTTCTTTCTTGTGTTTTGTTGTTTTATTTTTTGTCATTGGTTTGTTGTTTTGTTTCATTTTGTTGCTTGGTTTTGCTCTGTCTTGTTTGTGTGCATGTTACTATCTCCTCTGGTCTGTCTAAATAAGATAGGCTGGATGAGCAAACTGGAGGAGAAAACAATGGGAGCAACAGTTCCAGGGGGACATGGGAGAGGGGCAGGTGGGGGGAAAGGCAGTGGTGTTAATAAACTCAGGGACAAGGGAACAACAAGTGATCCAAATCGGTGCTGAGGAGGGTGGAGGAGGCCTGGTAGGTCGTGTTCAAGGGTAATGTAACCAAGAGGAATTGCTGAAACCCAAATGAAGACTGAGCATGATAGTGGGAAAGAGTAAAGTCAAAGGAAATAGAGGAAAGAGCTAGAGGTCTAAATAAAGGCATGTACATAGGTAAATATATTTATATTTATATATGAGGATAGGGAAATAGATCTGTGTGCCTACATTTATGGATTTAGTATTAAGGTAGCAGATGGACATTGGACCTCCACCCAAGCACTCCCTCAATGCAAGAATACTTTGTTGTATTAAACTGGCATTCTATGATGCTCACTTCGCCCCCCCCCCCATAATCGATGAAGACAAAGTGGGTGAATAAACAAATGTGGTGAAGAAAGCTGATGGTGCCCAGCTATCAAAGGATATAGCATCTGGGGTCTTAGAGGCTTGAAGATAAACAAACAGCCATCTAACTCAGAAGCAACAAAGCCCACATGGAAGATGCACACCAGCCTGCATCCTCACGAGGTGCTGAAGGGATCAATTATCAGGAATCAAAGAACAAAAAATCATATCATTGTGTGCTCACCTCCCTGATATGATTGCTGAAGACAAATGGGTGCATAAGCAAATGTGGCAAAGAATGCTAATGGTGCCCGGTGATCAAAAGATATAATCTCTGGGGTCTTAAAGGCTTGAAGGTAAACAAGCAGCCATCTAGCTCAGAAGCAACAAAGCCCACATGGAAGATGCACACCAGCCTGTGCAATCACCAGGTGTCGAAAGGTTCAGGTATCAGGCATCATCAGAACAAAAAATCATATCATTGTGAATGATGGGGGCAGTGCAGAGTGGAGACCCAAAGCCCATTTATAGGCCACTGGATAACCCTTACAGAAGGGTCTCAGAGAGGAGACGAGACAGTCAAGGTACCATGTAGCAACAATGAAACATACAAGTTTCCTCTAGTTCCTAAATGATTCCTCCCCACCTCCACCCCACTATCATGACCCCAGTTCTACCTTACAAATCTCGCTACACCAGAGGATGTCCACTGGTACAGATAGGAACTGGAAACTGGGAATCTAGAGCAGATGATCCCTTCAGGACCAGTGGTATGCGTGGAGATACAGGGAGGGTGAGTTGAAAAGGGGGAACCGATTGCAAGATTCTACATATAGCCTCCTCCCTGGGTGATGGACCACAAAAAAGTAGGTGAAGGGAGCTGTTGGACAGTGCAAGATCTGACAAAGTAATAATTTATAAATTATCAAGGGTTCATGAGGGAGTGGGGAGGGGGGACTGGGGAGGGAGGGGAAAACATGAGGATCTGATGTCCAGGGCTTAAGTGGAGAGCAAGTGTTTTGAGAATGATGAGGACAATGAATGTACAAATGTGCTTTACACAATTGATGTATGTATGGATTGTGATAAGAGTTTTATAAGCCCCTAATAAAATGATTTTAAAAAGAAGTGGAAAATAAAGAAGATTGGAAAGGAATTTATATTGAATGTGTGAGGGCAATAAAGAGGGTCACAGATATAAGACTTGATTTTCGTTCGTATTTAACGATTTTTCTTCGCTAAATGATGCAGTGAACATTTCAGAACACATTTTAAGACTGAGAAGCCAATAGATAACTCATATTATTTGTTTCAGTGGGGAAGGTGACTCCAAACTTCTTTATGAGAAAAATTGTGATTTTTCTTTTAAGAGTTCCTCTGCACAGATGGAAAAGTTGTGCCATTTTATTACAGGCTTGGACATTTTAATTTGAATAAGGGAGTTTGAAGTCTGACAGACCCATTTTGAGTTTCAGAACATTTGAAATCTATTTATTGCACCAAATTCAAGACAAGTCTGTCACTATGACTAACAGTGACCCTAAAGGGCAGAGTGGAGCTTGTCCTGTGGGTGTTTGAAGCTATAAATCCTGTGGGAGCAGAAAGTCTTTTCCTTGTGAGTCTCACTGTGTAGAGTGGGTATAGGCGGGGTCAGAGGGTTCCTGGTTAGCAATCAAACACATAACCCGTTCTGCCACCAGGGCTCCTTCTTTATTGCACAGTCACTCTTGTTTATGGCTCCGTGTGGAGATAACAACTCAGACCTGCTGCTACTCAGTTCCTAGTAAAGGTGAAGTGATACTTGGGGAAAATTCCAACATGATGTGTTTGCACTATTCAAATATATCTTTGGATCAAAGGACACCAGGTGAAGTAGAACTTGACCTAAATATTTAGTACAGCACAAACTATTGTTTTAAAAAAACAGTGTGCATATCCTCTATCTCAGGTTAGCTAACACTCCATTAAGGACCCTGTTTTTTTGGGGGGGATAAGTAGATTGAAGAGTGATGTCTAGCATATGTTCTGTTTCTCAAAAATGAGGTCTCACAGGGGAAAACTGGTGCCATTTTTGGAATCAGCAGGTCAAATGTACCCACAGACAAATCTAATATTTGAGGCACCAAATTGCGCATTGGCCAGTGTAATAGCTAAGAAATTCTCACAATCAAAATGCAACAGTCAACAATCTGAATATACACAGTACCTAAAACAAATTTCAAATATATAAAATCATTGTTTTTTCATAAATCTGGATTTTTTACTAAATTTTACTATAAACCAATATTAACACTTTAAAGCAACTTCATAAGCTAGTTTTTTAAATATACATGGACCCAAAGTCAAAGAATAAATCAAGAAAATAATAAAGAAAAATTATTAATGTACAAGGTTGTGGGAAAATGTCTAGACTAACTTATGTTTACAGAATTATACAGTATACTAGCGCTAGAATGATTAGAACTGTATTCCTTTATGTCAGAGGCTAGAGAAATCAAATTAACACCTTTTATGCAATCAATGATTGAAAGTAAAGATACAGTTACAGATGCTGTAGAAAGACTGAGTTTTTCATGTTTTTTAAGAAAAGAAATTTATTGTCGTACCATAAAAGATCAGTTCAGAATTGATTAAATATATAAACAGGAGAGGGGAAATTTTAAAAAATTTTAAATAAAATATTCAAAAATTTTTGTGTCCTTGCTGAAGAGCAATATACCTAAGATACTTAAGACTCAAACAATACCATCAAGTCGACTCCTACTTCTAGAGGCCCTCCAGCTCTTTTCTTCCCACTGCACCACCCTTTCATATCCATTGTATTTCTTTATTTTTAAGTTTTATTACCATTTAATGTTCATTGTATTTCTTTCATTTTGTCTTCTTTTTTTTTAAATCATGTTATTGGGTGCTCTTCCAACTCTTATCACAATCCATATATATACATTGTGTCAAGAACATTAGTACAAATATTGCCATCATCATTGTCAAAACATTTTCTTTCTAATTTAGCCCTTGGTACCAGATCCTCTTATTTTTTTAATCCTCCCTTCCCCACCCTCCTTCCCTTATGAACCCTGGATAATTTCCTAAATTATTGGTTTTGTTTTTTATGTCTTATGCTGACCATTGTCTCCCTTCACCCACTTTTCTGCTGTCTGTAACCCAGGGAGGGGTTATATGTCAATCACTGTGATTGGTTCCCTTTTACTTCACCACCCCCTGCCCCTTCTCTTACCCTTCTTTTATCACTACTCTCATGATTGGTCCTGAGGGGTTTATCTGTCCTGGATTCCTGGTGTTGTGACCTCTTATCTGTATCAGTGTATATGTTCTGGTCTAGCTAGATTTGTAAGGTAGAATTGTGGCCATGACAGGAGGGGTGGTGGGGGGAGCATTAAAGAAGTAGAGGAAAGTTGTATGTTTCATCGATGCTATACTACACCCTGACTGGCTCACTTGTCCTTGTGACCCCTCTGAAAAGGGATGTCTAATTGACTACAGAAGGGCTTTGAGTCTCCACTCCACCCTCTCCCTCATTCACGTAGATATGACTCTTTGTTCTCTGTCTTTGATGCCTGATACCTGATCCCATTGACATCCCATGATCACACAGGCTGGTGTGCTTCTTCAATGTGGGTTTTGTTGCTTCTGTGGTAGATAGCCCCTTGTTTATCTTTAATCCTTTAAGGCCCCAGACACTATATCTTTTGATAGCCGGGCACCATCAGCTTTCTTCACCCATTTTGTCTTCAGCAATCGTGTTGGGAAGATAAGCATCACAAAATGCTGGGTTATTCGAACAAAGTGTTCTTGGGTTGAGGGAATACTTGAGTAGAGGCCCCATGTCCATCTGCTACCTTAATACTTAACATATAAATAAATGTGCATAGATCTATTTCCCTATCATTATGTATAAATTTATGTACTTATGTGCATGCCTGTATTTAAGACTCTATAAATGCACTTTGCCTCCTACTTTTTTCCACTATTTCCTTTTATTTTCCTCTTGTCCCACTATCATGTTCAGCCTTCTTTCAGGTTTCAGTAATTCCTCTCCGCTACATTGCCCTTAATCAAGCCCCCAGCTCCCTATACCCCCTTTCCATCAATTTTAGAGCACTTGTTCTTCCCTTGTCCCTGGGTTTGTTGGCACCCTCTTCCTTTCCACCTTCCACTCTCCTGTGTCCCCCTGGGAACTTTGGTCCCATTGTTTTCTCCTCTAGATTGTTTATCCCACCTCTCTTATCTAGACAGATATGCAGAAATAATAAGACCAAAAACAAAGCAAAGTGAAACATGACAACATAAGAAAACAAACAAACAAAAAGAATAGCCACAGCAACAACAACAACAAAAAAGCCTACAGCAAAAAATGAAAAGCCTATAAATAATTCCAGGTCTGACAGTTGACCCTACAGCTCTTAACGCAATCGAGTCAATACTGTCTCAGAGCGATACCCTTTTGGTTTTCAAGTTTTTCTGCTGAGATATTATTGGTTTTGAACTGGCAGCCATGTGGATCACAGCCCAACCACTATACCAACAGGTTTCAATAAAGATCCTACAGGATAGAGTAGAGCTGCCCTTGTGTGTTTGGGGAGACTCAAACTGTTTATGGGAGAAGAAAGCCTTTACTCTTCTCCCTCAAAGCAGCTGGTGGTTTCGAACTGGGGTCCTATAGTTATCAGCAAAATACATAACCCACAACACCACCAGTCTCCCGCCAAATAAGACACAGACCGCATTTAACAGGTTAATTAGCATGAGATGGAATAAGATTTCAATAAAGAAAAATGGAAGCCATAGAAGTCTAACAATCATTTGTAATACAACTGAAAGCAAATTTGCTATTCTGAATGATTGCAAAAATATACATTAAAATCCCTCAAAAGTAAACAAACAAAACTACTGATGCAGTTCCTAAATTAAATAAAGTAGTTGCCAATAAGCATGAGTGTATGATTGAGTAAAACAATTATAAGCTAAATGCATATGAACACTTTAATGCTGTAATATTTTATAACCAATTTGTAAAAATTAAAAGGTAATATGTTAGACAGAGTTCTCAAAAGAAACAAAACCAGAATGCTAATAATTTTATATATGGATAGATGTATAATATAAGAAATAAATAATTAATCTACAAAGCAGTACAAATGGCTCAGTACAACTCACTCCTGTGAGACAACTGTGAGACACTGGCAGTCCTTCAAGTCTTGAGGGCCACCAGGTAGTCCTCTGTAGAGCAATTCAGGCTATCCAGCCACTGGCAGCAAACAGCAAGGCAGGTAGGTCACCAAGAGTCAGGGAGATGATGGGGTCCGACAGTCCCCAGCTCAAGAGATGTATGTTCCAATAGTGTGGTGAAGTAGGTCTTGAAGGAATCTCAAATTACAGTGACACAGCCCATGGGTTAGGTGTCCCACAGGTAGTGTAGTTTTCAAATTGAAGCACAGAACAAGCAAGGCAGCCACACACTGGTCGGATGATCAAAGAGCAAGAGATAAGAAAGGTGAGTCTTGCCAAGACATTTATCTCACTGCACTTCAATTAATCCCACATGTGTTCATTGGCCATGTTGGCACAATAAACGTCAACTCTCTCAATCCACCCCTTGCCAACTTGGCACCTGTACACAATTCTTTAGCCATATACAATTTCAGACATTAATGAAATCACACTTATACTTAATATTAAACATCTATTGTACATAAAAATGAAAATACACTGAGTCCAATTGTATCTGATATATCATACATGAACAAAGGAAATATATGCAATAAGCACATATAAAGCAAATACACTGACAATCACAAACCTCGCTTTTGTAATTGATCACATGGTCTTAACTGTTAGGTAGAACTACCTTCTTCTACTATCCATTCTGTATTACCTTTGCCTTCGGCAAGCACCTCAGCTGGCTGTGGTTTTTTGCCTGGTGGGATGACCCAGACCTTCATTCCTGAGGGGTCTAGGTCATTAGATGTCCTGTCAGGATTGGGTTGCTATACCTTAACATTTACTTTAATCACAGGGCATGGTGGCACTAAGAGTTGGCCTATGGGATCTCCTGGATTCCAGACATAGTCTTCTTTATCTCCATTATGTAGCACCAGTCCAATTTCTCCTTGGAAATCAGGATCAATCACACAATTCAGTAAAGTGACACCCTTCCTGACCTGCTGATTAAAAGGCATTAGAAACCCAAAGTGGCCAAGGGGCATTCTCAGCTGCCAGTTCAGTGGAACCCAAGCTGTTTTTCCAGGTGGGAGAGATCCTTCCTTCGGAACCAGGGCCTCCAGGCCTGAGGAACACAGGGTTGCTGGGACAGAAAGCAAACATGCTGCAAGTAGATCACTAGGAGTAATAGTGAGTGGTGCCACTGCAGCTTCCACCCCTTGGTTCCTGAACCCATGAATTCTGGCAAATGGAGACACAGCACCATATATTAGCCACTGGTTTAGAGCATGTGCAGCTTCCTGGAGAATATTTCCCCAGCCCGCCAAGTTGTTGCCACCTAGCTGGAGCTGTAATTGTGTCTTTAGGAGCCCATTCCATCCTTCTATCAAGCCACCTGCTTCAGGATGATGAGGAACATGATACGACTGGTGGATTCCATAGGAATGGGCCCATTGCCACACTGCATTTGCTATGAAGTGAGTTCCTTGATCTGAAGCAATGCTATGTGGGATGCCATGCCAGTGGATGAGGCATTCTGTAAGTCCACTAATGGTAGTTTTGGCAGAAGCATTGCGTGCAGGGAAGGCAAATCCATATCCAGAGTAGGTGTCTATTCCAGTAAGAACAAAATGCTGCCCCCTCCATGAAGGAAGTGGTCCTATGTAAGCAACCTGCCACCAGGTTGCTGGTTGATCTCCCCAAGGAATGATCCATATCTTGGACTTAATGTTGGTTTATGCTGCTGGCAAATGGGGCACTCAACAGTAGCTGTGGCCAAGTCAGCCTTGGTGAGTGGAAGTCCATGTTGCTGTGCCCATGCATAACCTCCATCCCTGCCACCATGTCCACTTTGTTCATGTGCCCATTGGGCAATAACAGGAGTGGCAAAGGAAAGAGGAGGATCAGTCTCCACAGTGCGTGTCATCTTATCCACTTGATTGATAAAATCCTCTTCCTCAGAGGTAACACTTTGATGAGCATTGACATGAGACACAATTGCCTTTACTTTCTTGGCCCATTCAGAGAGGTCCATCCACATCCCTCTTCCCCACACCTCCTTGTCACCAATATTCCAATCATGTTCCTTCCAATTCCCTGACCATCCAGCCAAGCCATCAGCCACATCCCACAAATCAGTATACAGTCTCACATCTGACCATCTTTCCTTGCAGGCAAACTGAACTGCCAGGTACACTGCTCAAAGTTCTGCCCATTAGGAGGAGTTACCTTTACTACTGTCCTTTAGAGAGATCCCAGAAAGGGGCTGTAGTGCTGCTGCTGTCCACTTACAAGTGGCACCTGCATATCGTGCAGAGCCATCTGTAAACCAAGCATTACTTTTTTGGCTTTCAGTTAAAATATGGTAAGAAACTCCCCAGGAGGCCAAAGGTGCAGACTGGGAGAAAGAAGTTAATGTGATGGGAGTGGAGACTGTGGGCAATTGGGCCACTTCTTCATGCAGCTTACTTGTCCCTTCAGGTCCTGCTTTGGCCCAATCTCGTATATATCACTTCCATTTAACAATAGAGTGTTGCTGCGCACGTCCAACTTTATGATTCTGTGGGTCATACAATACCCAGTTCATGATAGGTAGTTCAGGCCTCATGGTGACTTGGTGGCCCATGGTGAGGTGTTCAGTCTCCACCAAGGCCCAGTAACAGGCCAACAGCTTTTTTTCAAAGGGGGAGTAGTTGTCTGCAGAGGATTTCAGGACTTTACTCCAAAATCCCAATGGTCTATGCTGTGATTCACCAATAGGGGTCTGCCAAAGACTCCACACTGCATCTTTATCTACAACTGACACCTCTAGCACCATCAGGTCAGCTGGATCATATGGTCCCAGTGGCAAAGCAGCTTTCAAGGCAGCCTGAACCTGTTGAAGAGCCTTTTTGTTCTGGGCCCCCCTCAAAATTGGAGGCCTTTCATGCCACGTGATAAATAGATTGAAGTAGAACACCTAAGTGAGAGATATGTTGCCTCCAAAATCTGAAGAGGCCCACTAGGCGTTGTGGTTCCTTTTTAGTTGTTGGAGGTGGGGGGCAAATGCAATAGCTTATTCTTCACTTTAGTAGGAATATCTTGACATGCCCCATACCGCTGGACTCCTAGAAAATTTATTGAGATGGAGGTTGCCTGAATCTTCATTGGGTTAATTTCCAATGAATACATTATGTGTTTATGAAAGTAAATTATGTTTACTTTCATCTTGAATGCAGATGTGGTAATTCAGCCACTCGCATAATGAGACTCTTGACCTGGTTCTCAGCAATGTCAGCTCTATTACTAGAGGAGAGAAGGTTCTCCTTTGTAGCACAGGTGGAAGCTTTTAAATCTGTTAGTCAGTACCTGAGGCATGCTTCTGAAGCTATGAGACCCTCCCTTTCCTTAATCACCCTTTCCATTGTAAGACAGACCAGCCAACCAGCTTCCCTATAATTGTCATCCTGACAAAACTGCTGGAAAGTATCAAACATAAGATCACCCAGAGCCTCTTCTTTAACCAGCACCTCATCTATCGGTGGTGCTACTGTAGATATTAGTTTGCTATTCCACACCATGGATTAGAAAGAGTGGCAGACTTATCTATACCTTTGTATGTATAAGTAGCATTATTAGTGCTGTTAAGACTAATCAGGCTGGAGAGTCCATTTAAGAAGCCCATATTTATGATTCTATTTCTCTAGAACTACACTTGGTACTAGTTATGTTAGACAGGGTTCTCTAGAGAAACAAAACCAGAACACTAATAATTATATATACTTATATAGATAGATAACACAAGAAAAAACCAGTTAATCTCTAAAGCAGTACAAATGGCTCAGTGCAACTCACTCCTGTGAGACAGCTGTGAGACACTGACGGTCCTTCAAGTATTGAGGGCCGCCAGGTAGTCCTCTGTAGAGCAGTGCATGCCATCTGGTCACGGGCAGCAAACAGCAAGGCAGGTAGGTCACCAACAGTGAGCTAGATGACAGAGTCTGACAGCTCAAGAGATGTATATTCCAATAGTGTGGTGAAGAAGGTCTTGAAGGAACCTCAAATTACAGTGACACAGTCCATGGGTTAGGTGTCCCACACTTAGTGTAGCTTGCAAATTGAGGCACAGAACAAGCAAGGCAGCCGTACACTGGTCCGATGATCAAAGAGCAAGAGACAAGAAAGGCGAGTCTTGCCAAGCCATTTATCTCACTGCCCTTCAATTAATCCCACATGTGTTCATTGGCCATGTTGGCACAATAAATGTTAAGTATCTGAGTTAATACCAATCATTTACAAAAAGGTAGAGCAACAAGTAACTGTTTACTGGCACAGCTACCTAAGAAACAGTTTGGAATCAATCACATTTACTGGAACATAACCAATATCAAAACTCACTCCAAGTAATATATTTTTTAAAAACACAAATATAGCAAAAATATGTGTTAACAAAATTTGACTATTTAAAAAATTATTTAAGAGAAATAGTTTAGTGATTTCAATGTCAATGTTAAACATAATTTACTTTCATAAACACATAATGTATTTAAAATTACTGTACTTTTTCTAAGATACCTAAATAGGCTCATTTAGTGTGCTAAATATCAACACCCATACACACTTGGATAGAACACTGAAAAGTGCCCAATAGCAAAACAATGCATTTTGTCACATGACATATGTTCCAGTCTTATCCAATTACAAACCTTCTGAAATTTATTGATATGAATGCATCTTGGAGTGGGGGCCCAGCCTTGCTCTGTACTTGCAATAGCAGTTTCTCCACTCTGAAGACCAAAACCAGGATGGCACTGAACAGTTGCATATTCACGCTCCAAATAATACTTTTGTGACGTATTAAAATGGCTTTATGTCATTGCTCTCTTGGCCATGTTTGAGTCTTTCTATTTGAAGAAACTTCAGGTAAAAACCCAGTGAAATTGTTGATTAAATTATAGAACTGAGATGTGAACTCCAGTGATCAGACCTCAGAACAAGTATGGCTATCCACCACCTTATCTGGATTAATAGGATAAGAATGCATAAAACTTCAGACTATAATTTCTATTCAAAGCATATTAAAAGTTTGCATGATTTGAAATATTGTTATTATTATCACAGGCTTCAGTGCCAAAATATGTCCCTGTCATTTAGGTATAATTCAGTCTTCTGCTTTTATCTCTTTTATAAGTATTTCCTTGAAGTGAATGCAGTATTTCACTCTTGCTGAGCAACACCACTTATTTATGGTGGCTCGTTCCTTGTTGTGATGTTTAAAGTGATATCACTGGTATTTAAAGTAACATCAGGGTCCCTCGAGGTGAACAGGTTTTAGCAGAGCTTCCAGACTAAGAACAGCCTGTGAAGAAGGAATAGGCTGTCCACCTCTGAGGAACTCACCCTTGAACACCTTATGAACAGCACACTTTCAAGTATAGTGATGGAAGATGAGCCTCTCATGTCGGAGGTCTTTCAAAATGGCTGAGGAAGAACGCTCAAATGAAGCTGACCGTAACTATTGGTGATTGGAATGCAAAATTTGACAACATAGAAATGGGGCATTGAAAAAAAAAGAAAAAGAAATGGGGCATTGGAAAATATGGCCTTGAGGATGTCTGTGAGATAGAGATTGCAAGACAGAGTTTTGAAAACTTTTTTCCTTGCGAATACTTTTATTGAACCACACAATGGGGACTATACACATGGTTTTCTCCAGATGGAGTACACAGGAATAATGTTGACTACATCTGTGCCAGAGATGGTGGGAAAGCTCAATGACAGTGAAAAAAAAAAGGGTCAGAGCTGACAGGGGACCAGACCATAAGTGCTTCACATGTAAGCTCAGGTTGAAGCTAAAAATAATGAAAACAAATCCATGAGAGCAAAAATATTACATAGAGTATAGGCCACCCAAATTCAGAGAATATTTCAAGAACATATTTGACTCATTGAACACTTATGACAGAAGACCTGATGAGCTGGGGTGGACATCAAGAACATCATTTATGAAGAATGCGATAGGGCAATAGGTCATTAAAAAGCAGGAGGGAAAAGATCCAAGGGATGTCAGAAGAAACTCTGAAACCTGCTCTTATACATAGAACAGCAAAGATAAATAGAAGAAATGATGCAGTGAAAGAACTTAACAGAACATTTCGAAGGGCAGATATAGAAAACAAATCGATATATTATAATGAGTGTGCAAAGACCTAGATTTAGAAAACAAAAGAAGATTAACACATTCAGAGTTTCTAAAACTGAAAGAATTGAAGAACATATTCAGGACTCAAATTGTGTTACTGAAAGATTCTATGGACAAAATATTGAACAATTTCAAAAGCATCAAAAGAAACATGGAAGGAATAACGGTCTGTACCAAAAAGAACTGTTCCACATTCAACCACTTCAAGAGGTAGCTTATGATCCAGACCCCATAGTACTAAGGGATGAAGTTCAGGCTGCACTAAAGGTATTCGTGAAGAACAAGGCTCCAGGAATTGATGGGATACCAATAGAAATGTTTCAACAAACTGATGAAGAATTAAAAGCACTCACTCACCTATTCCAAAATATTTGAAAGACAGTTTCCTGACCAACCAAATATAACTTCCATATTTGTACCCAATCCAAAGGTACCTAACAGAAGCTCAAGTTATAGAATAACATCATTGATATCACATGTAAGTAAAGTTTTGTTGAAGATCATTTAATAATGTTTGCAGCAAAACATTGGCAGGCAGCTGCCGGAGTTTTGGGCTGGATTCACTACAGGTCATGGAACAAAGGATATCATTATTGAAGTCAACTAATCTTGGCTGGACGATGAGAATATTAGAATGGTTTTCATTGTGATTTATTGACTATGCAAAGTTATTAGACAGTGTGGCTCATAACCAGCCATGGATAGCATTGAGAAAAATAAGAAGTCCAAAATCTTCACCATGCTCATGCAGAATCTCTACCAAGTGGCAATTATTCTAATACAATAAGGGAATCATGCACGGCTTAAATCAGGAAAGGTGTTCATCAACCCATGGTCTTTTAACATGCTTAT
>NW_022111324.1:40791133-40802372 GCF_000313985.2 Echinops telfairi | reverse complement strand
TACTTAAGATTAATGAACATATTCACATACCTCAAGAATCTGAATTGACTGACTTTTTACATTGGAACATGGGTAATAAATAATACATTACTTATTTTATTTTCCTTTTTAAAATATGAGATAACTTTCTCCTAAACATATACTTCACCATGACCTCACAATATGGAATATTCCTACCAGCTGATTCATTCAGGTACACATACATGAAAGAAGATATGATGTAAAGCTATATTTAACATGGAAGTCAAGTATTTTAACTTACCTAGCTCTTCGGCCCAAGACACCCACAAGGTAAGAATGACAATGATTGGAAGCAGCATCTTAGAAGTTCTTAATGATCCATAAATATACATATCATAGGTGTGCTGCTTTGGCTTTGAAATCAGCCTTATTAGCTGCTATCAAGGATGACCCTAAATTAAAATGAACAACAATTTAGCTAAGCAAATTGAGGTCACAGTAAGTGTTAATGTTCAATCAGTTTTGCAGATTTTCCAAGTAATTTTTAACTAGATTTTTACAACAATATCTGCAATTGCTCAACTCTTATGTATGTATCCAGTTTCTGTGGGAACAGGAATAAGATTAATTGTCTCCAAAGACCAAATAAAATACTAATTTTAGTAAAATATCCCTTGAAAATTGGTCTGTGTCTAAGGCAGTTGAATAATACGTGACTGGCTCTTACAATCCAAGACTTATTACTGCAGCTTTCAACTGTCCTGAATTTCCTTTGACTCACCTCATCACTTAGAAGGTCTCTGAAAATCAATCAGGGTATTTGGACAAAAGCTGACCAACCTTTTTTCATGAGGTTAGGGAAGCAAACTGATTTTTTTTTTTAACTTACAGTTGACCACACTAGTTAGTGCCAGAGTTCCAGCACATTCTTAATATTTAAAAAATATCTACTTAACATGAGGAACCTTTTCATAAGGCACAATATTATGACATATGCAAGGCCTTCCTTTCTGTTAAGGAACTATCACTCAAGCCTCACTCCCCTTTTATTTGACTGCCCTCTCACTTGACAGGGACAGAGCTGGGGCTTCTGCCCTGCCTGCTAAAGGAATGAACAAAAGACCCTCTGAAAAAAGTTTGGACAAAACACTCTGAGAACTAGTTTGGAAAAAACTCCTGAACCTTGAAGCAAGGTCTTGGTGAACATCCTGATGCAAGCTTTTCTCGGAGGTCATGCTGAGACATCCTGAGAAATCCTAATGCAGGACTGTGCTCAGAGACAATTCGGAGACATTCTGAGACCTACTGACCCAGAGTAACAGTCCAGATGAAACTGAAATGATACATGCCACCCAAGGATGGCCTAAGTAATTAATTAGAAAGTTGCTCTACCATCTGCAGAGCGAGAACCCCTCCCATAAAAACTAGCAGTGTTCCTTGAGCCAATGCCACCGCCCACTTCAAGAAGGGGTCCCTTTTCCTCCAGAGGAAGTGCATCTTATCTGCACTTAAGGTGGTTCTTTCTCACCTGATAGAGGTCTCACTTCATTCCTTTTGAAGTGACTCTATTCTTCAATTAAATGTGGTTTCTCTCTTTGCTGCTGTGTGCATGTGTGTGAGCCTAGCTTATCTCTGGAAACTCACAAGTCACACATATTTGGACTTTGCTAGTTCTCCTATGGATGACAGTCCAGGACCTGAACTTCACATCATTGACTAATTAATTGATTTTATTTTTCCTGTTCATGAACATATGCAATATTCTATTTCTTACGTTGTTATTGCTACATGTCTTTGGGTTGGGTTCAACTCATAGCAACCCTGTGTACCATAAAATGAAACCCCCTGGTTCTGCACCATTCCCACGGTTGTTATTATGTTTGGCTCCATTGTTGAAGCCGTTGTGTCACTTCATCTCTTTGGAGGTCTTATGTTTCATCCACCCTCTGCTTCACCAAGTGTGATGTTCTTCTCCCAGGACTGGGTCTTCCCTATGCAAAGGATGTAAGATCAAGTCTCCCATCCTCTCTTCAAAGGAGAAATTTGGCTATATGTCTTCCAAGGCAGATTTGCTCATTTTTTTCCCTCCAGTCCATGGTATATTTAATATTTTTTGCCAAGATAATAATTCAAGTATGCCCATTCTCTTTGATCTTCCTTATGCATTATCTAATTTTCATATGCAAATGGGCTAAATGAAAATGCTACAGCTTGGGTCAATCACACCATAGTATTGAAAGTGACATCATTGATCTTTACATTTTAAAGAGATTTGAAAAAAGCAACACATCATTTGACTTCTTAACTGCCACTTCCCAGGGAGTTCTATATATATTTTCATACACATATCTTATCCTATGAATAATTTCTTTCAAATAGATAATTAAAAATTAAATATATAATATTATAAATGTGAAGGAAGGAAAACAGTAATAAAAGTCAATTATGTTAAAAATTATTTATATGCCAGCTGTTTTATTTATTTTAGCTACAATAAAATTTAATTATTGAGAAATCTTTAACATTATGTATAACCTAGACTTACACAATAGTTTATATATGACCTACTTTTCTACAAATAACATGTAGATATTCAATATAAAAAATAAAACGCATCTGTTTGATTTATAAAAGGCATGCAGAAACAAACCTGTGAATAAATTAAAAACCTGTAAGATCCATTTTTCTTATATTTTTCACTCCCTGTCCTTATGGGAGACATGGACATTAACACTTAAGCATAAATAAGTAGTCTTTTTTTTTTCAGGAGGTATGGACTTAGAGTATTTAATCTCTTTGCAAAAATGTGTGTCAACTGCAAATAGAATTACAGGACTAAAGGAAGTCCCACTAAGGAAAATTCTTCAAATCTGCGCTCAACCTCTTCTTAAATATTTTTTTTTACTACATTGAGAATTGTAAATGTCAGTGATCCAGTACAAAGCAAGTGTGGTAGAGATATAAACATTTAAAATAAAGTCACTCCAATGTGAAGTGGAAAGAAATTGTTGTGCAAGGCAAACTGACAAATGAAATCTATTGTCACCAAGACGAACCTGACTCATAACAACCTAACCATATGGGTTCCCAATGCTGTAACCCTTTATGGGAGCAGATAGTCTGATCTTTCTCACAAGGAAAAGTTGGTGGACTTACAGAGCAGAGCGCATTTCTCTTGAAACCCAGAGTGAGATATGTCTTATAATACCATGTTTTAGGAATTAACTCAAAAGTATACACTTGGAGTAAGATAAATACAAAAGAGACCCACCATAGAAGAAGCTAAAACCAGGATTTCACACGATAATAGTCAATATTTTTCAGCGTCTGTGAAAACTTGTTAGATTTCTTGAACACTGTTGGCACTGACAAAATGATAGATGTGTTGATTAATAGGGTAAAAGAACCCAGCAATATACACACATACGTAAACCACTCGTTTCAATTTGGAGCAACAACTGAGTTCTGGAGGTAGATAAAACTTAATTTTGGCTTCCTTCTCACAAAATAACAAATCATCAGAAGTTGAAACATTAAGAAGATAAAGCTCAAGAACCAATGAGTGGAATATATTCAGTTGTGGCTGCAAGGCCACCATTCCTGAAAACACACTAAAAAAATACTGTTATAAAAATGCAAAAGTGGACATAAGCAACAATTAAAACTTCATATCCATCAAAAGGCATTATAGAAATAAATTAACCCATATAGGGAAGGACATTTCTAATAGAACAGACAAAAGACTCATATATATCATGCATAAGTCATCCAAACAAAATAACATAGCAATTATCTCACATACCTAAATTCACAAATGTGCTCAACTCCATTATACAGCAGTGACGCACAACATAGATACCCAATTAAACCATATACTTACAAAATGTATACTATTGAAAAGTCTGGCATTTACAACTGTTGATGAGGATGAGGAGTAACACTGGAGGAGGATCAAATATTTCGATCGCTTTGAAAAAGGTGTTGACAACTGGGTCATTCCTGGTCAAATTTTTAAGGGGAATGAGTTTATACCTGAGTTAGTTTATTGTGCCAACCTGGCCAATAAACTTATGTGGGGTTAATTGAAGAGCTGAGGGATAAAAGGCTCGGTGAACCTTGCCTTTTGAGTTTTCGGGTCTCTTGCTTTCTGATGGTCGGGCCAGGGTGAAGCTGTGTTGGCCAGTTCCCTGCTTTAGCAGGCGGGGCTCACTTCCTGTAAGACATCCCTGAGGAGAAGCCACATGGACCTGTACCAATGCAGCACTGGGTGCTGGAACAGCTGTGTGAAGGCCCCTGCCAGTGCTGATATGCTTAC
The DNA here is from genome assembly GCF_000313985.2 of Echinops telfairi. Taxonomy (NCBI): domain Eukaryota; kingdom Metazoa; phylum Chordata; class Mammalia; order Afrosoricida; family Tenrecidae; genus Echinops; species Echinops telfairi. Next base: position 40,798,096 of record NW_022111324.1, on the reverse strand, counting down.
ACATTCACTGACTTGGTTTTCCTCCTGCAATCGGCATCATTGCATACATTTTGTGAGATGGATGAGGACTTTGAGGTTGGGTGTTGGACATCTGGGTTAATGGGTTAATATTGGACTTGTGGTCTTGGGCAGCACTGGATTGGGATGTTTTCTTGATGCACACTTAACCTTTATATAAAACTCTCTCTTATTCATGAGTTTCTGTGGATTTGTTTCTCAAATGCACCCAGACTAATACAATGCCCACCAAGAATTCAGCATTAGCTTGTTCACAGCATCTCTTTGAATAATGTTGAAAATTAGGGAAATGGATGAATAAATGTTCTAGAGGCATGCAATACAATATTACCCCCCCCCCACTGTCATCAAGTCAATACTGATGCATAGAAATCCTATATAGGGTTAAGTCTCTATACCTTTACATGGGTCTATCAATAGCAATTATCCTAAAAAAAATAGCAATTAGCTTCTCTTTATCACACAGAAGATGATGGATTTGACAGTGCTGACCTTGTGACTGGAGTCCAATGGTTACACCAAGTCTCCACACTCAGTATAAAAAGAACAAATTATTGCTCAATACTGTTTCAACAAGCTGACAAAGTTCTGGAACCACTCTCCTCTATTCCAGGAAATTTGGAAAACAGCTACTTGGTGAACTGATGGGAAGGGATCCATATTTGTTCACACTTCAAAGAAAGGGGACCCAAAGGAATTCTCAAACTAAAGAGCAATATCACTGATATCACAGTCCAGTAAAATTTTGCTGAAACCCCTCCAACAACGGTTGCAGCAGTATATTGATAGGGATGTGCCAAAGCTTCAGTCTGAATGAGAAGAGGATGTGGAACAAGGGATATCAGTCTCGGTGTCAATTGTGTTTTGGCTGAAAGCAGGGACTACCAGAAAAACATTAACTGGTGTTTTATTCACAGGCCAAGGATCTGACTATATGAATGTTAAACTATGGATAGCTTTGAGAAGAATGGGAATGCCAAAACATTTCTGGGGCTCGTTTGGAGCTTGTCAATTCATTAAGAGGTGGTTGTGGAAACAACAAGGAATGCTGGATGGTTTAAAATCAGGAAAGGTGCATGTCATGCTTGTATCTATTCACCATACTTATTCAGTCGATACACTGACAAAATCATCTGAAAACCTGAATTATCTGAAGAAGACAGTTGCTCTAGGATTGTAGGAAAGTTTAATAACCTGCAATATACATATAACAATTCTTACTTGCTGAAATCAATGTGGACTTGAAGCTCTTGCTGATGAAGATCAAGAATTGCAGTCTTCAGTATGCAGTAAGATACGATGAAAAGAAAGCCACAAATTCATAACTGGACAAATAGGCAACATCATTATAAATGGAGAAAAGGTTGAAGCTGTCAAGGGTTTTGTCTTGTTTGGATCCACAATCAAGGCTCATGGAAACAGCAGTCAAGATAGCAAAAGACAAGTTTCATTAGATAAATCTGCTGCACAAGAACCTTCTAGAGTATTGAAAAGCAAGGGTTTTACTTTGAGATCTAAGGTGACCCTGACCAAAGACATGGTATTTGCTCCTTGGAGACAAGGAGGGCAATATTTCATCATACATACTTTGTACATATTGTTAGAAGAGCTGGGTCCCTGGAGAAGGACATAATGCTTGGTAAAGTGGAGGGCAGCAAGTGAGAGGAAGGCCCCCAAGGAGATGTATACATACTGTGGCTGCAACAATGGGCTCCATCATAAGGACTATTGTGAGGATGGTGCAGACTGGGCAGAATTTCATTCTGTTATGCATAAAATCCCTATGGTTTGGACCTAACTCAATGGCACCTAACAACAATAACATTGCTAAATACAAAAGGTTGGAATGATCATTTCGATGCTTGGTTGAGATGATGTCCAGCTATCTGAAGGAATAGCATCTGTGGTATTAAAGGCTTGTCTTCTAACAAGCAGCCATCTAAGGGAGGTCTCCACTAAGTCCACATGAAAAAAGCGCACCAGCCTGTGTGCTCCAAGGATTGTAAATAATATAATCTAAATCTAACGGAAAGAATGGTACTAGAGCTTAACTTGTGAACCGCTGGTTTGCAGAAGGCAAGGGGTGACAGTTACAGTCCAAAACCCACTTGCATAGTCCACACATGGATTAAGCCTCTGCTGAATTCCCTCTGATCATAGTTGAGGTGTGTGAATAAACCTGTTAGCAGACTCCGAACCTTGTAAAGTCTATTATGGCAGACGTAGTTAGATTACATTGTCATATCTTATCATTTGACCTCTCTTTTGACCCATTTTAAAGCTGCTTCAGTTAAAACAAAAAACAAAAAAAAAACAATGTGAAGGGGAAATCACGTTGATTACGCCTCTGGTGACTTCCCTCTGATCATGGACCAGAATATCAAACGTCTTGATATTATAGAATGCATTGGCAAGTGGAGATTTGCAGGTACAGTTAGGTTAAAATTTCACCCCATATAATTTGATCTCCATTCTGATCCATTTAAAATTTGTTCTAGTTTTTAATAAATTTTGCTTTCTTTTTGATCGAAGGGTTGTTGTTTTTTGTTTTACTTTATTATTGTTAGCTTTTAAAAACTGTTTTTCATGGACTTCAGGGAAGATGAAACAATGTGGAATCACCCGCCTTGTGCTTCATTGTGAGATCACAAAATCAAGAGATTAGGAGGACAACCTTGGAAAATCAGGTGCTACAGCTAGAATCCCAGTGTCCGAGGTTTGTGGTTCACAACTCCCCTCCAATTAAGTGCTTCCAGAGCTTTCTATGAAGCTATATCTTCACCGCACCTGCTCCCAGGCTCTCCCCGAGCTCTATCAAGCCAGTGGGACTGTGTCTGCTACACACACACACACACACACACACACACATCTTCACTCTAGTGCCATGACCTACCCACATGGTGTAATATCCCCAGACCAACTGCTTCCCAAGAGCAGGTCACAGTACCACACTCCAGGGAGCCCCAGGAGCTCAACTCTGCACTTCAGCCTTAGCACACCCATTCAAAGCCTAAATTTGCCCCTCCCTCACCTGGACTAGAAGGATGGCATATACCACCCTTCCCCCATTCACCCTACTTCTGTGACTCACCATCAAGATATAACATTCCAAATGGACTTTCTCCCAAGAGCAGGATGCAGTCCCACACCCCACAGAGATCCCGGAAAGCTTGCTGTGGTGCTTACCTCTGTGCATACATTCAGGGGCTTTAAAACTCCCCTAACAGCATAAGAGGAACAGCATCTGTCACACTCCTCCAGACTACCTTCCAGCTTGCTATAATAGCCCCAGACTGACTGTCTCCTAAGTCGGTTACAGTCCCACATCTCACAGAGAGCATGGAGAGCTTGCCAAGGAGCTTCCTTCCCACCATTCCTGCCTGTGGACTGTCCTCCTCTCCTAGATGATTAGAGAAACAGAGTCTCTTCCGTTATTAAAAAAAACCCTGAACCTCCTCTCCCCACCTACTCAATCCAGAAGCTTAAGCAACACCTATAGATCAGCCAGTGTATGGTGCAAACAACAGCCTCCAGCAGCTACCACAAAAAATCAAAACGAACAAATGCCAATATCTGAAGATCATCCAATAAACCCTTAAATTGCTAAAAAGAGAATACAAGAAATTGATGCTTAGAGTCGTATCAGAAATTAGGTGATCAATCCTGAAAACAAATGAAAATATCGAGAAACTCACACCAAAAGAAATTCAGGAATTAAGGAAATAAGCAGCAGAAGTTAAAAAAAAAAAAAAAAAGATAAACGACCAGACCAAGAGAGTATAAGTAAAGAAAAACTCAATCAGTGAACTTGAAGACAACCAAGCAGAATTCAACATATGAGAGAAACAATCAAACAAACAAAAAAGCCCAAAATAATCTTAAGAAAGCCTGAGAAGGATGTGGGATATCATGAAGTGATTAGAATGATTGGGGTACATGAACAGGAAGAACCCGTTAAAATAGTAAGGGAATTCATGGGAAGAAATTTCTCCAATATCAGAAGCGAGGAGATGGTAACCATTCAGGAAGCAGAGAGAACACCAAGTAGATAATAACCCCAACAAAACAAACGAGCACAGAAAGACGTAGAGTATTAATATTTCCAACTTCCAGGAAAAGGAGAGCATCATGAGAGCAGCTAGTGAGACAAAGGCAGTTACATATAAAGGTAGACAGGTAAGTATATGCTGAGACCTCTCTACAGAGACTGTGTAGTGAAGAAATCTGGGCAATCTAAAGGTGAAAGACAACAACTGCAATCCAAGAAGTTTTTATCCGTAAAGCTTTCTATCACAGAAGAAATAAAAGTTTTATCAAAGAAGGAAACATTTAGAGAATTCCTGAAAACAAAACCAGTGCTACAGAAATATTATCCAGTTCTTTCTGGACAGGAAACCAACCAGAGCACAAGGTACATGATATATTGAGTGACAAGAATAGGCATTACATAATGGTCAAGGGATCAATAGACTCGTGAACTGTAACCACAATAAACATATATGTATTTATCCAATGAAAGACCCTAGAAATTCATCATATCCTAAAAGAGAGAAGAGAAATCACTAGATCTACAATTATAGTAGGATATTTTAATACATCACTCTCAAAGAAAGCTCAAGAGGTAAAAAATTCAATAAAGAAACAGAATATCTGAACAAAACAATCGATAAACTTGACCACATAGATATTTTTAGAGCTCGACACCCATCAGCAAAAGGAAATGCACATTCTTCTCCAATGCATATAGCACATATTCTAAAATCGACCACATGTGGGAACTGAATTTCAACAAAGGTCCAATAGCATTAATTGGGACCCAGATGCCCTCATCAAGAAATAGTCCTGGAAAAATTGAATATCGACCTGCAGAAGAATGAAACAAAACCCACGTCTTATGCCACACACAAAAATCAAACTCAGGGAGGACCAAAGAAGTGTATGTAAAACCCAAAGCTATTAGGATCCTTGACAAGAAACTCAGGAAAAATCTAAGTGTCCCAGTGCTGGAAATATATGGGCTATCAGAGACAGTAATGTAAAAACACTCCATGCAAGACAAAATAGATAAGTGGAGCCTATTAAAATAAGCCACTTGTGTGCATCGAAAGATTTTAATGAAAGAGTAAAAGGAGACCTAACAGACTGGAAAAGGTATTTAGTAATGACACAGCAGACAACGGACTAACTACTAAAATCTACAATATCTTACAAGTGTAATACAAGGAAAAATCGAGTAATCCCCTGAAAAGGTGGGAAAAGTTCCTGAATACAAAATTCACAAAGGATGGCGTTCAATTGCCTAATGAAGGAGTATCTCCTGACACCCACAACTGTAGTCCAATTTTGTACACCTGAGGACAACAAATGCTGGCGTGCGGTGAAAGTAGAACATCTACACTGTTGGTGGACTTATAGATACATGTAGCCACTGGGGGTGATGATATGGTGAAACCTAAATCAGATGACAACTGAAATACCATAGGATTCAGCAATACCAGTACTGGGCATATACCCAAAGGAAATAAGCAGGTTATGAACATACGTTTGTTCCCCCATATTCATTGTAGCAGAGTTGATAATAGGAAGAGGCTGGAGACAGCCTGAATCACCATCAGTAGATGATTGGTTTTAAAAACAACAACAGCTCGTAGGGAAATGATGACTAGATAGGACTCACTTGGTGGGAGCTCCTGCTGCCAGACCAGAAAATTGGGAGGTAAGGTAAAGGAAACAGGGAGGTGGAGTCCTGAAATTAGAACTAGGGTACTAGGGTCTGTCCTGAACCCCTTTTTTGTGTGTGATATCCACTCACAACGCGAACCAAAAACGCTATAAATCGCTCTAGCTTTGTTGAGGCTCCGGGTACCAGCTGACAAGTTCCTTGCGTCCTTTCCTGGAGCAGAGAATTCTCCAGGCTGACACCCTAAAGGAGACACATTCCCAGACACGAGGAGAACCACATGCAGAGACCTCCATGCTGTTGGCTGCCCTGAACTCACAGCCTGGGGAGTAGGGGTGGCAGGTAGCTGTCATTTGGAGTAGAAGAAAAAGCAGATTTTTACCCGAGGCAGATCTTGGTGTGGGAGAAAAATAGATGGATAGTTGGACTCCAGGGAGAAAATTTAGTTCCAATTGGCAGAGAAGGAAACAATCCCCCTGATAAGCTGGATCTCCCCCTCTGGGGGTCAGTATGACAGCCCCCAAATCAGAGCACATCACAAGCATAATGTAAAAAAGAGTGAAATATATATTATTGGTTAAAAACTCAAACCCCAGTCTTGTTGCTCAGCTCCAAGGAGCACATAGCCAGGGGTCCTTAACATAAATCAGCATAAGAAGAAGCCCAGCTAAGGAATGCCAGAACCCAGCTACAGGGCCTGTAGGCGTTTTGCATAAAAAGACCCACTGAAGCAAGTCTTAGAGTCTAACAGAGGACTGAACTACAGCCTAGAGAGTGAGGTAGACAATTCCATTTGATTCTATTCTAGCTGGCAAGGGGGTAAAAAATAAAATCCTCTGATCTAGTAGGTCACCAGCAGTCTAGATAGGACCATAAGCCCAGCTTCCCTCTCAGTGATTCTACACAGAACTGGGAAGGTCCTGCCTGTCCTGGGGCCCTAGACGGGGCTGTGGGAACATCCCCCCGCTGCCTTCCGCCCCTGCTGCAGTGCTACATACAGCACAAAACAAGTATACCAGTGAATTCCATCGCTCAGTACACTGGTGCGATCTTGCTTTTGAGAGTAATTCCACACTGCATCTGTGGAACCCTACCTCAAACGGGTACAACACCCCGCTACGTTGATGAAGAGTTAGAACTCCTTCAGCCTCATGAACAGGTGATCATGTCTCAGTTATCTCCTTACTTACCACTTTATTTCTACTTTCTTTATTCACTGCCCTTCTATCTTTCCCACTGCAGTCAGTCTGGACGAGCTAAGGTTT
>NW_022111324.1:40777889-40790197 GCF_000313985.2 Echinops telfairi | reverse complement strand
TTGCTACATCGCACCCTGACTGGCTCATCTCCTCCCTGAGAGCCCTCTGCAAGGGGATCTCCAGTGGCCTACAAATGGGCTTTGGGTCTCCACTCCGCAATTCCCCCTCATTCACTATGGTAAGATTTTTTGTTCTGATGATGCCTTATACCTGAACCCTTCGACACCTCGTGATAGCACATATATCTTTATTCTTTATTCCCTCCTTCTCTCTCTCTTCCTCTTTATCATAACAGCCAATCTTAGTGAACACAAGTGAGTCTTGTTCCCCTTCCCTTTTTTTCCCCTCTCTTACTTTGTTCTCTTTGCTTCTCTCTCTGCTTGTATGATTTTCTCTTCTCCATTTCTTTCCTCTCACATGCCACTGCTGGTTCCCAGACACCTACCCTCTGCCTAGGGCAACTCTGCTCACCCAGTGGGCAGCGTGCCCCCTAAGATATTTCTGCACAAAGCATGAGTAAGTGCTACAACTAGGACAGCATGGGGTCACCTATCTCTTTATTTAATTTTTTAATTCTCTCTCCTTCACTTTCTTTTCTTCTTTTTCTTTCATTCTTAGTGTTCTTCTTTCACTTTTACATCTTTTCTCTTCTTCTCCTAGCTCTTCTCTCTTTCCTACCACAGCCTGAACAGATTCAATTGTCCTTTTTTGTTGTTTTCTTTTCTTTCTTTCTTTTTCATGGTTTTCACTTTTTTTTACGCTGTGCATCTTAGTTGTGTGTACATGAGTAGGTGTTAGTTTTCTCGACATTGTTCCTCCTGTCTTTGATTTCTTATTTTATATTTTTCTTCTTCTTTCACTCTCTTTCCTTTCACAAGCCACTAGTGGCTTCCAGGCCCCTCCCCTCTGCCGAGGGCATCTCTGAAAGCCCAACTGGGGGATCTCTCAGCCGCATTTATTGGCTTTTCAAGCAGCTGGGGAAATCATGTTGGGCCTCTTCCATATACTAAACAGCAAGAGATTCTCCCCTGAAAACAGTGGGGGCATCTCCAGCCTAAACACTGAGGCCCTACAAGTGACTGGGGGAAACACCTGACCACCACTGGTAGGACTCCACGCTACTGCGGGAACATCCACCAAAACTCCAAGGTGATCTCTCTGTCTAAGCTAATTCCCCTGGCAGCTACAGAGCTCTACACGAAGGAGGGTATACCCACATACCTTCCTCAGCACTCCAATTGCAGAGGAAAACACCACAGGCCATTCTAGGTGCTTCAAGAACTGTGGAGCCTATTTAGAGGTCGGCAAGGGAAGCAATGCCGTCGTGGCCCCAAAACAACCCCTCCAGCGTGACATGAGAGGGCTATCCAACTCACAGGCCAAATAATGGAATACTGGACGGCTAGGATAAGAGTGAAACCACAGGAAGATATAGTGATAGTCTGACCCCTCAGTACAGCTGCCGGCAGGTAGCTCATAGAAGCACTCATACAGCAGATATTGACCTACCATAAAAAATTTTCAGAATGCTTCTTGGAATCATAAAGGATATGAGGGAATCAATACAGAAAAAAGATGGTATGATAGAGGAGATAAAGGCAACACACCAAAGGGAAATGCAAGAGTTAAGGGATGAAATAACAAAACCCAGTGGCAAATTGACAGACCTTACCAACAGATTTGAGGAGGCAGAGGATCGCACCAGTGACCTAGAGCAAAACCAAACAGACCTCAGCAAATTGGAAAAGCTGTCAAATAAGACAATCAGAGAAGCTGAAGAAAGCTTGAGGGTCATGTCTGATGCTATGAAAAGAAACAATATTAGAATAATTGGACTACTGGAACAAGACACAACAAAGAAGTCAACAGTGAAAATTGCGAGGGAGTACTTAGAGGAAAAATTCCCCAGCTTAATAAATGAAAATCAGGCAACCATTCATGAACCTGAAAAAACACCAGCCAGACTGAATCCCAAGAAGAACTCACCAAGACATAATTTTCAAATTATCCATCTAATAGGAAAAGGAAAAGATCATAAAAGCAGCTAGGGAAAAGAAAACAGTCATGTATAAAGGTAACCCAATAAGAATATGTTCAGACCTATCAGCAGAAACGATGATGAAGAGGAGGGAATGGAGTAGCATATTCAAAAATTGAAGGAAAACAACACAAATCCAAAAATATATTACCAGGCCAAATTATCTATTATGATATATGGAGAAATAAGAGTCTTCCCAGACAAGGACAACCTCAAACAATACATAAAAAGAAACCCAGCCCTACAAATAATCCTTACCAATTCATTACGGGCAGAAGATAAACACTCACCGAGGGCAAATACGAGACCATCACATAGAACACTCCACCCATAGGGTGAAAAAGAGGAAAGAGTCCCAGGATAGCATCAGCTCAATAGTGGAAAAAAGGCATACATAAACCATAAACACAACACAAGCGGATAAGATAGGTTTATAGGAAAATATCCAACACAAAAGGTACAACAAGATGACATCACAGAGTCCACAGATGGTCAAAATAACACTGAACATCAATGGCCTAAACGCAGACATTAAAAGGCAGAGGCTAATAGACTGGCTCAGAAATCAAAACCCATCGACCTGCTGCCTCCAGGAGACTCATCTTAAGCCTGCAGGCAAAAACAGATCTAGAATAAAAGGCTGGAAAAAAATACACCAAGAAAATGGTAATGCAAAAAAATCAGGGGTAGCAATCTTAATATTCGACCAAATTGACCTCAAGATAAAGACCATAACAAGAGACAAGGATAGGCAATATATAATGCTCAAGGGAACAGTAGACCAAATACAAATGAGCATAATAAATATATAAGCGCCCAATAAGAGACCTGCAAAATTCATAAATCAAACACTCCAAAAGATGGTCAAAGAAATCACAGGCTCAAGAGTTTTAGTAGGTGATTTAATACACCACTTCCTGAAAAAGACAGATCAGTGGGGAAAAACTCAACATGGACGCTACAGGTCTAAACAACACAATTAAATTTTCAGAGCTTTCCATGCAAACGCTAAAAAAATTCACATTCTATTCAAGCCCATGTGACACATACTCAAAGATCGACCACATGCTGGGACACAAGTCGAGCACGAGTAAATTCAAGCACCTACAGATTATACAGATGTTTCTCTTCGACCACTGTTCCATAAGTCTGGAAATCAACAAATGAATGGTGAAGGAAACAAGGGCAAACAATTGGAGGATGAATAACTCTCTATTGCAAAAGAAGTGGGTATTGGCCTAGTTCAGGAAGTTTCTAGAAACCAATGAGAATGAAAATACCACATACCTTTGGGAAACAGCAAAGGCATTTATCAGAGGAAGTCTGGTAGCAATGCAAGCACCATGAGAAAGAACAGATACCTGTCTGTGGTTGATATACTGGCAAAAAACACACCACTTTTAGCAGAGTCAACAGAACAATCCTACTAATAGCAAAGGGAAAGAAATAATAAAAATCAGAGCTGAGATACAGGAGAAGGAAAACAAGAAAACTATGGGAAAAACTATTGCAGCTTAAAGTGGGTTCTTCCAAAGGATTAAGAGAATTGATAGACCACTGGCAAACCTAACTAAAGAAAGAAGGAACAAATTTCAATAGAAGGATAATGGATAAATCAGGGTACATTACAACGGACATTAATGAAATCAAAAGGATAATTATACAGTACTATAAAGGTCTGTATTCTAGTGAATTCAGTAGCTTGGAAGACATGCATAAATATTTGGAAAAACAATCCCTTTCTAGACGATCCCAAATGGACGTCAAGAATCTCAAAGACCTATAGCAGTAGAAGAAATAGACAATGTTATCAAGGGATTGCCCACAAAAAAATCTCCCCAGGTAAGATGAGTTCACAGGAGAATTCTACCAAGCATTCAGGGAAGAACTGACACCAACCCTACACAAACACATCCAAAACATAGAAAAAGATGGAAAACTCCCAGTCTTTCCCTGAAGCTAGTATAACTGATACCTAAAGTGGGCAAGGATCCTGTAAGAATTGATAACTACAGACCAATATCCCTAATGAACATCGATGCAAAAATCCTTAACAAAATACTGGTCAATAGAATACAAAAGCAAATAAAAAAATAATTCACCAAGACCAAGAGGGATTCATACCAGCGATGCAGGGATGGTTCAACATACGAAAGACCATTAGTATTATTTGCTATGTTGATAGGAAAAATTTTAAGAAACTAATGATAATATTGATAGATGCTGAAAAAGCATTCAATAACCTCCAACATCCATTCCTGTTTAAGACACTGAAGAAGATAGGAATTGAAGGAAAATTCCTCAATATTATATAAGCTATATATGAAAAAACCAAAACCCAATGCAGTAATCAATGCAGAAAATGTGAAAACAATTTCACTGTGAAAGGGGACCACACAAGGATGCCCTTTGTCCCCACTCATATTTAACATCGTACTGGAGGTCCTAGCTAACAACATAAGGCAAAAAAAATACATCAAAGTTATTTGTCTGGGGAAGGAAGAGTAAAAAATATCATTATTTTCAGATGATATGATTTTATACATAGAAAACCCCAGAAACTCCACAAGTGGAGTGTTGGAAGCAATAGCAGAGTGGCAGGATGCAAGATCAACAAAGTCTATCGGACTGTTATACACATTCGACAAGAGACAGAAGAAACAATTAATAGGGTAGTACCCTTTATAATAGCTAAATAGCTAAAACACCAAAATATTTGTATGAGGAAAATTACAGAACACTATTACAAAAAACCCAGAGTGACCTCAACAAATGGAAGAATATCCCATGCTTGTGGATTGGAGGACTCAATATAGTAAAGATGTCAGTTCTGTCCAAGGTACTATATAATTTTGATGCTATCCCGATACGAACACCATCATCCTTCTTCAAAGAATTGGAAAAACTGATTACCAACTTCATATGAAGAGGGAAGAAGCCCAGAATTAGCAAACTCCTCAAGAAGAAGGATACAGTGGGAAGACTTGCTCTACCTGACTTTAGCATGTATTATATTACCACAGTGTCAAAATAGTATGGTACTGGTATAACACAGATATTCAGATCAATGGAAAAGAGCTGCAGACCCCGAATTAAAAATATTAGCATACATGTAACTGATTTTTGATAAGGGCCAAAAAATATCAAATGGTAAGCTGATGCCTTCTTCAACAAGTGGTATTGGAAAAATTGGTTATCTACCCGCTGAAAAATGAAACAAGATGCTTACCTCAATCCATGCACAAGAATAAACTCAAGGTAGATAACAGACCTTGAGATAAAACCCCAAACTATTAGGGACATTAATGAGAGAATTGGGACAAACCTGAGAACCTTAGCACAGTGAATACATAGGCTATCAGAAACAGGGAAGGATACAAATACAGAGTCACAAATTGCCAAGTGGGATATATTGAAGATAAATCACCTTTGTACATCAAAAGAATTCACCAATAAAATAATAAGAAAGCCCACAGACTAAGAAAGCATCTTTATTAATTACACATCAGACAAAGGCCTTATTACTAAAATCTACAATACGTTGCAAGCTTACAATTAGAAAAAAAACAAAAACCTATTACAAGGATCTACATATGCCCTCCTCCCTGGGGGACAGACAACAGAAAAGTGGGTGAAGGGAGACGCGGACAAGGCAAGATATGACAAAATAATAATTTGTAAATGATCAAGGGTTCATGAGGGAGAGGGGAGTGGGGAGTGAGAGTAAAAATGAGGAGCTGATGGCAGGGGTTTAAGTGGAGAGCAAATGTTTTGAGAATGATGAGGGCAATGAATGTACACAGTGAATGTACACAATTGATGTACACAAATGCTTTACACAATTGATGTATGTATGGATTGTGATGTGTTGTATGAGCCCCTAGTAAAATGATTTAAAAAAATACAATTAAGGAGAAAAAAACCAAACTAACTGCCCATTAAGGAGGTGGGCAAAGGACCTAAAGAGAAGTTTCACGGGGACAGAAATCTGAATGGCCAATAGACATAGGAGAAAATATCCCCGATCATTAGCCACAAGAAAAATGTGAATTTAAACAACTATGAGATACCACCTAACACCCTCAAAGATATCCCAATTAAAAAAATCAGAAAGAACAAATGTTTGAGGGGCTGTGTGGAGATAGGAATGCTCATCCACTGCTGGTGGACCTGTAGGTATGTACAGACATTATGAAAATCGATTTGGCAATATCTAAAAGAGATGGAGATTGAGCTACCCTACGACCCAGTGATCCCCCTACTTGGTGTAAACCTAGAAGAGGCAAGATGCAAACCAAGGTCAGACATCTGTACTCCAGTGTTCATAGTGACACAGTTCACATTCACAAGAAGTTGGAAACAACCAAAATTTCCATAAACAGACGAATTAATAAAAAAACTGTGGTGCTTACATCTAATGGAGTACTACGCGTCCCTAAAATGCAGCCATGAAAGATTGAAGCACATTGCCACATGGGACCAACTGGAGGAAATCATGCTAAGTGAAGTAAGTCAAGCACCAAAGGACAGTACAACATGAGTCCTCTGAGGTAAGCTTAAAAAAAACGGGGCATAGGGGTAAAGCTACTATATACATATATCCCTGGAGTGAGGTCCAGTAACTATGTCAGGGGCCAAACCCAATTGAGGGATACATATGGCTCCCAACTAAATAAGAGGGGAAAAGAAAGAGAAAAATCTGACATGGGTTGTGGGGGAGCAGGTCACTAATCCACCCAAGGGGAAGGTATTGTTTATATTTCCACAGGAGAGGGAGAGAGAGACCAGGCTTCAACCTCATGCACCAAGTGGTGAATACAACATACCAGGATGTACCAGGGAATCAATAAAGACGTCTGTGGGGCCAGCCCCAATCCTAACTATGTGGGCACCCCCACCACCACCACACACACACACACACACACACGAATGCTCTTCAGAGGACAGCACTGGGGCTAAAGCTTGGGGAGAAGGGAGCATCAGATTAGTGCATGCAGGAGAAACTCAAAGGGATGGAGAGGAAGGTGAGGACATCTTGGCCCACCAAGTCCTAATAACAATATTCCTGCTTGGAGCAGACAATACACGGGGAGGATCTTAGGGCTGGCCCCACCATGGGACATGGCGTCCCTCACTGAACTATGGTGCTTCAGGGGACAGCAATGGAAACAAAGGGCGGGAATAGTGCACTATCTGGCCCCATCACCCTAGGGTGAGGCACTGATGGCATGTAGGGGGAGCAGACTGATGAAACCCCCGGGGAACACCAAAAATAGACTTGAGAGACAAAGTGTGGTACCCCATCAGACTCGACTGGAAAACACTTGTAAAGGCGAACAAACAGAACTTGAGATAATTTTAGGCTTTTCCATTTTTTGTCAGTGTCTTTCTTTCTGTTATTGTTATTTTGTGTTAATTTTTGCTGTTGTTGTTGTTTTGTTAGTTTTGACTTCCTTTGTTGTTTTATTTGGCTTTGCTTGTTTTTTGCACTTATTAATGTATCTGTATGTCTATCTAGATAAGATAGGCGGTATAAATAATTCAGAGATGAAAAGAACGGTATCAATGGTTCTGGGGTTATATGGGAGAAGAGGTGGGATAAAGGAAGGGGATGGGGAGACCAACCCAGGAGCAAGGGAATAAAAGTGAACTAAAATCAATGGAACGAAGGTCATAGGATGACTTGTGGGGCTCAATCAAGGGCAATGTAGCAGTGAGCAATTATTAAACCCTCATGAAGGTTGCACATGATGTTGGGACAAGGGGGAAGTTAAAAGGAAATCGAGGAAAGAACCAAGAGTCAAAGGACATTTATAGAGGCCTACATATAGGTATGTACATATGTAAATTATATATATATATATATAAATGAAAGAGGACTAGAACTATCCACTCATATCTATATGTTAACAATTAAGGTTTCAGATGGGCATTGGGCCTCGACTCATGTACTCCCTTAACACAAGAACACTTTGTTCTAACAATCTGGCATTCTGTGATGCTCACATTCCTGACACAAACTCTGAAGACAAAATGGGTGCATAAGTAAATGTGGAGAAGAAAGATGATGGTTCCCGGCTATCAAAAGAGATAGCATCTGGGGTTTTAAAGGCTTGAAGATAAACAAGGGGCCATTTAGCTCAGAATCAACAAAGCCCAAATAGAAGAAGCACACCAGCCTGTGAGATCATGAGGTGTCAATGGGATCAGGTATCAGGCATCTAAGACTCAGAATAAAACAATACCCAAGGTGACTGGGGAAGGGGGCATGGAGTCGAGACTCAATTCCTCTTTGTAGGCAATTGGATATCCCTCACTGAGGGGCCACTGGGAATTGCTGTATAGCACCGATGAAACTCATAACTTTCCTCTAGTTCTTTGGTGCTTCCTTCATCCCACTATCATGCCCTCAATTCTACCTTACAAATTGGATTAGACCAGACTATGCACACTGCTATAGATAAGAGCCCGTAACACATGGCATCCAGGATAGATAAACCCCTCAAGGCCAACAAGGAGAGTAGAGATAACAGGAGGATTTGGAGAGAGTGGTGGTGGTGGGGGAGCAGATCACAAGGATCAACCTAAACCCCCTCCCAGGGGGATGAATAATGGAAAAGTGTGTGAGGGGCAACAGAGGACATTGTAAGATATGTAAAAAGCAACCTGTAATTATCAAGGGTTCATGAGGTAGGGTGAGCAGGTGGGAGGGAAGGAGGGAGAAGAAACGGGGAGTGGATATCAGGGGCTCACGTGGGAAGAGAATGCTTTGAAAATGATGATGGCGGCATATGTGGAAAGGTGCTTGACACACTGAAGGAATGTATGGATTGTGATTAGAGATGTAAGAGCTCCCAATAAAGATATTTTTTAGAAAAAGAAATGAAATGGCATATTGCAATGGTCAAATTTGCTGCATAAGACCTTTTTTATTTTTATTTATTTATTTTTTAAGACCTCTTTAAAATGTTGGAGGGTAAGATGTCACTTTGAGGACTAAACTGTGCCTTACCTACACAATGAATTTCAATAACTTTAAATGCATATAAAGTTTGACAATGAATAAGAACTATTGTAGAAGAAGTGATGGATTTGAATTATGGTGTCAGAAAAATATATTAAAAGTACTGTGTACTGCGAGAAGAATAAAAATCCTGTCTTGGAAGAAGTAGGGCCAGAATGCTCTATGGAAACAAGGATGACAAGACCTAATCTCATGCTCTTAGGGCATGAGATTATCAAGAGAAATCAGTTCTCAGAAAAAAGGATATCATGCTTTGAAAAGCACACAGTGAAAAACAGGAAGACATTCAAGAAGATGGATTGACACAGTGGTACAACACTGGGCTCAAACTTTAACAGTTGTGAGGATGGCCAGGAGCTGGCTGTGTTTGGTTCATTGAACAAAGGGCCACTTTGTTGTTTTGTGTTATCAAATCAGTTCCATTCCATAGTGACCCTAGGCACAATTGAAGGAAGCTCTGCCCGGTCCTGTGTCATTCTCACAATTGTTCCTATGCTTCATCCCATAGCTTTAGCCACTGTGTAAATTAACTTGTTGAAGGCTGCCCCTTCACTTTTCCCAGCTTGATTTCTTTCTTCAGGGACTGGAATCATTTGTTGGTATATCCAAAGAATGTAAGAAGTCTCACCATCCTTGAATCTAAGAGCCCTCTGGCGATACTTATTCCAAGACAGATTTGTTTTTCCTTTTGATCATCCACTGTACCTTCAATGTTCTTCACAAATGTCACAATTCAAACACATTGTTTTTTCTCTTTGGACTTCCTGTTCAATGTCCAGCTTGGTTGCATTGCTTGTGGATCCAGGCAAGGTAAAATCTTTGACAAGTTCAATCTTTTCTACACTTATCAGGATGTTGCCAGTTGGTCCAGTTGAGTGGATCTCCGTCTTCTTGACATTGATTTGTAAACCATACTGAAGGATGCAGTTCTTCATTTTCACCAGCATTTTTTTCTAGCCTTCTCTTTCAGCAAGCAAGGTTGTGCTGTGATATCTGCATATCACAGGTATTTTAGAAGTCTCCCTCCAAACTTGATGCCACATTCTTCTTCATATAATCCAGTTTATCAGATTATTTGCTCTGCACTCAGATTGAATAAGAATGGTGAGAATATACAACCATGAAAGACACGTTTCCTGATTTTAAAGCATGCAGCATTCACAAGGTTCCCATGAGTATAATGAAGTGTTCTAGTATTCTCATTCTTATCAAGGTTATCTGTCATTGTTGTTGTGGGGTTTTTTTAGTCACACACTGAAATGTCTTAGCATATTAAAAAAAACAGAAGTAAACATCTTTCTGGTATTCTCTGGTTTCAACTAAGAGCCATCAGACACCAGCAATGATATCCTTTGATCCTTGACCTTTTCTGAATTTGGCCTGATACTCTTGCAGCTCCCTATCGGTATAATGTCATAACTGTTTTGGGGTGATCTTCAGCAACATTTTACTTGCTTGTAAAATCCGTGATATTTCTCCAAAATATGAACATTTTTCTGGATCACCCTTCTTTGGAATAGGGACAGGCATGGATCTCTTACAGTCAATTGGCCAAGTACCTCTCTTCCAAATTTCCTGAATGCTCCAGTGCTTCATCAGCTTGTTGAACCTTTTCACTTGGTTTTCCATCGATTCCTGGAAATGAATTTTTACAGGAAGCTTGGACTTCTTCCTCCTGTACCATTGGTTTTTGCTCGTAAGCTACATCTTCAAAAGCTGGGAATCTGACTAGCTCTTTTTGGTCCAGGAACACTGTATTGTTTCGATCTTCTTTTGATTCTTCCTGCATCCTTCAATATTTTGCCTATAGAATCTTTCAGCAATGCACCTCAAGCCTGGAGTTTTTCTTGAGTTCTTTCAGTTTGAGATATCCTGCACACGTTCTTTTTTGTTTTATAACTCTAGGTCTTTGTAAATTTCTTTGCAATATTTTACTTTGTCTTCTTGAGCTGCTATTTGAAATTTCTGTTCAATTCTCTCCATGATTTCTTTCCTTTGCCTTAGTTACTCTGCAATTAAGACGTCTTTAATGAATGTTCTCTTTATGGTTTTCGTTCCACTTGAACACATTTATAAAAATAACCTTTGTATAGAAATTCCAACAATGCTATTAATAATTTGATTACTGAAAGAAAGTTAAATATTCTTTGAAATTCTTTTGTGGGAATTCTACTAATATACTTCTGCTGTTTTTTTTAATCATATTCAGATAGCTAAGTACACATATGCTTCCTCTTGGAATTGTCTCAATAAAGCTTTCTTTTTTCTAGTATGAAGTTATATAAATATATAGGTTCCTAGGTAATCTATTGTCTCATATAATGCTCAGATTATTAGCCCAAACAAAGTATAAGAACCATATGTTTACATCATCTGATGCAGCAAATGTATTTGACAATATCTAACACCCAACCCTAATAAAAGTTCTCAAGTAGAAAGGATTAGAAGGGAAAGTCCTCAAGACAATAAAGCCAACAATTAAAATATCAATAGCCAATATTACATTCAATGGAGAAAAACTGAAAGCATTTTCACTAAATAAGGGAAACCAATGTGAATGTCTTTCAACCCCACTCTTACTCAACATTGTGCTGGAAGTCTTAGCCAGGATCAGAAGAAAACGGGAAGAAATCAACGAAGTACAAATGGGTAAAAACAAAGTGAAACTTTTTCTATTTGTAGATGTCATGATTTCATATAGAGATATGATTTCTATAGATCATATAGATGCTATGATTTCATATAGAGAGAATTCAAAGGGCTGCACAATAGAATGATTAGAAACAATTCAGGAGTTTAATAGAGCAGCAGAATATAAGATTAACAAGCAGAATCAATGGATTGCTATGTACCAGTGATGATAATACTGAAAAAGACATTTAAAAAACCAGCATTAACAATAACTGCACAAAAATTGAGAAATGGAAGAATATCCCATGCTCATGAATTGGAAGACTCAATATAGTCAAGATGTCAGTTCTGCCAAAGGCACTATATAAGTTTAATACAATCCCCATACAATTACCCTCATCTGTCTTCAAAGAAATGGAAAAACTTATTGACAACTTCATACGAAGAGGGAAGAAGCCCAGAATTAGCAGAGAACTCCTCAAAAAGAAGGACTCAGGCTTGCTCTACCTGACTTTAGCACATACTGTTGGCAAAACCGCATGGTATTGGTACAATGACAGATACTCAGACCAATGGAAAAGAACTGAAAACCCAGAAATAAAATCATCAACATACAGACAACTGATCTTTGATAAGGGCCCCAAAAATATCACATGGGAAGGTGATGCCCTTTT
>NW_022111324.1:40763171-40774410 GCF_000313985.2 Echinops telfairi | reverse complement strand
AAAAAAAAAATGGGCACAAGCTCAGACTTGCAGGGCATCCAGGCTGCTGTTCAGGGTGGCCAGACAGCCTGGTAGAGTCTAACTGGTGCCAATGAACAATCACCATCCTCTCTAAGGATGTATTTTGTAAGTCACTGTGCTGGAGCGTGCCTTACCTCAGTTGGAATCAAATTGTTAAGTAGGGTGTGATAGTTAGGTTTATTGTGCCAATGAGGTTCCCACAGGAACATGTGGGCAGAGTTGAATCAGGCAGCAGCTTGTTTGGAGGGTAACTTAGATAAATGGTTCTCCTAGGCTGGATTCTTCCTCTTCCTCTTCTAGGTGATCAAAGCAGCAAGCTTCTGCCTGAGATTATCCTTGGCCTCAACCATGTGCTGTGCTACTTGTGGCCCAAGCCAACCCTTGGATCATGTTGCCTTGCTGTTCATTACTAGAGCTTGAGGCTCCTGTGCTATTGGCCTCTGCTATGCCTCAGCTTCTCATCTTCCTGCTGTTTCTGTCTCACCCTGCCAGGTCTGCTGCCTGCGGGCTGACTCTGCTCATCTTTCCAAAGGGCAGATTCTGCTGTCTGTTTCTTTGAACTTGAACCAGGAGGCAGAGTGAGTTGAAAGACCAGGAGTATATTAAGTATTCCTTTTATATAAGTGTGTGTGTTAGGCAGGGCTCTCTGGAGAAACAAAACCAGTACACTTATGATTATCTATCTATCTATCTATCTATCTATCTATCTATCTATCTATCTATCTATCATCTATCATCTATCTAGGTTTATATAGCAAGAAAGAATGTAACAGGTAATTAGTTCACACAGCAGTAGAGAAGACTCAGTTCAACTCACTTTTGGGGAAGAGTTAATACACAGCAGGTCCTTCAGCTCACTTGAGCTGCTGGTACAAGGTGAAGAAAGCAGAGGCATCTGCCCTCAGGCAAGACATATAGGGTTGGGCAGCCACAGGTGATGATAAATTGAGGCAGAGCAGGAGGCAGTAGGGTGGGAACACAATGGCAAGGTCCTGTAGTATCCTCAGGACTTGTGGTGAAGCAGATCTCAATTGAAACACAAGCAATTGTCAAAGCCCATAATAGTGCAGCATATAGTAGAGAAAAAGGACAAACGCAGGTGACAGAGCTCTGATCCCATTTCCAGGGAGAAGAAGAGATGGGATGCCAGCAATGAAAAGTGTTTATCTTGGTTGGGTTGATCTCCAATCAAGTTGCAACCTAATTAAACTCTGTCCCCGTGTACCTATGAAGGCCTGGTTGGCGAAATAAACCTAACTATCACAGTGTATAAAATCTTACGTGTCTTGGTTTTGTTTTTCTAGAGTACCGTACCTAGCACAATTGGTACCGGGAGTGGTGCTAGAGAAACAAGATCATCATTATGGGTTTCCTGAATTAATTCTCCTGCCTAATTAGACCTAACAGTACGATCAGTGCGCTATCCTGAAAAGCATGAATAAGTTTGCCACTATGAATAGAGAAAGTGGTGTGTATTCAAGGTGTATGGTGGTGTGTTGGGCCAGGCTGACTAGTGAAAATAATCCAGTGACACTCATATATGTGTAAGATAGAGCTTTCTATCTAAGAGCAATTGCTTCTTGATAAAACACCTCAGCCCAGTCCAGATCGTGTCCATAAGTCCAGTATAATCCCATAAGTCCAAGACTAGTTCAAAAATGCCTATTCAGACTCACAGCGTCCATGCAATGATGCAAAATGCAGGAAACCACAGGCCAGTGGGTGCAAAGCCTTGTGGATTTAACGGCAGTGGAATCATCCCCAAGACTCTGCCAGTTATCAGCCTCACACCATATGGCTAGTCAACAGGGGAGGGAAGGCAGAGAGAGAGAGTGTGTGCCCTGCCTCCATGTAGAGAGAGAGAAAGAAGCCAGCCTTGAAGAGCCATCTATCTTGGTCCTTCCGTTCACGCCCCAACCTGATTGACAAGCTAAACTCCACTCCTTCACTCTTAATACCTCAAGTTGACACCAGACCACAAGTGGCAAAGTTAGTATCCGCAATATCAACACGAATAGATGAAGTGCAGGTAAGAGGAGAGGCTCTGGCTAATTGTGTGTTGTAGTATTAAATTAAAAAATGACGGTGAGGGAGGTGGGGGGCCAGCCCCCACCGCTAATACTCCTATTGCTACTACTCAGATTCAGTAATGCACAATTGTACGGTTGAGATATATAAATATTATATTAAAGTCATCGAGAGCATGAGAGATAATACAATAATACAGTCAGACATATTACATGGTAACATTGCTCACCTCCGCCCCGCTTGGTGGTCCTCGTGGGGGGAACCCGGCTGCCAGAGCAGGAGCCGCCTCCCTCGCGGGAGCTGCCCTCTTGTCCAACGCCCTCATGGGAGCAGCCCTTCTTCCTCAGCCGCCCTCTGCCAGCCACCCTCAGCCAGCCACCTCTTGGGAGCTGCCTCTTGGGAGCCGCCCCTCTTGAGAAGTAGCTCTCCTTATTTATTGCTAACCAAGCATCATATTACTTTAGGGGGATACATCACAGCATCATGCATCACAGTGATGGGCAATACAATTCATCCTTGAACAGGCTTGATCATTCTGGTGTTTCATACAATAAAGCAGGTAATTACTGTCCTCGGAGGCATGAAAGCCCCCTGATAGCAGATTACAACCTACGTCATAGAGAGGGGTTGTAACATAGGCAATACAAGCAATAGGAGGGGGATGACCTAGTATCTTAGAGTGGTCCTGGGATTGCCTTTGGGCACTGCTTCAAGGGAACAATAACAGAAAGGAATGGGCCCTAGGAATGGGGTGAGTCAGACTATGCAGTCTGGCCGCTCTAGATGGCCGATGTTGGGGAGAATAACCTCTGACCTACTTTCGCTGCCTAGTGAACACTTATTTTCAAGATAAATCTGGCATATATTTTGGGGAGACAACTTAAGAGAAATCCTTCTGTTCCCCCACAGTGTGTTTGATATTTTTTGGCGGTTTTGTTGGGATGAAAAGTGTAGGGAAGCTGGTTGGCTGGTCCTTCTTACAACCAAAAATGTGATCAAAGAAAGGGATGATCTCAGAACTTCAGAAGCACATCTTAAGTGTCAAATAAAAGACCTTAAAGCTTCTGCATGTGCTATGATGAAGAGCTTTTGCTCATCTACTAATGGAGCTGAAATTGCCGAAAAACCAGATTAAGTCTCATAATAATTGTAGCTAAGTTATAGTGTCACCTGAATTGTAGGCCTAGAACAGTGTTTGATATTAAAGTAAGGGCATTAATTGGAAATAAATAGAACCCTGAAACATGAAATGGGAACATATGGGCTGATGATCCAGAAGAGGCGGATATTAAACCCTTAGAATCTATTAAATCATCCTAGTCGATAGATCCACCCCTCCCACCTGAGGGGATTAATCCACTATCAGTAAAACGATTCACACTTAAGAAGACTAGCCGAATTGTGCAAGCTGAAATGCCACATGGGTCTGCATCCAGAGCATTACCTGTGGGGAGATGCCTTACAAGATATTGCTGAGACACCCCAAGAAACAATCCCACCACCCAGTATTTCCTCTAGACCTGACACTAGAATTAAGTTGCAGAGAGTTCCTAAAGCTGAGGTAAAAATGATGATTCAAGAAGTTGTCTATACTCATCAAGA
Source organism: Echinops telfairi (assembly GCF_000313985.2). NCBI lineage: Eukaryota > Metazoa > Chordata > Mammalia > Afrosoricida > Tenrecidae > Echinops > Echinops telfairi. The sequence goes on along the minus strand of NW_022111324.1, from coordinate 40,770,759 downwards.
CCTGCTCAGGTTTCCTAATATGTACAAACAGAAGCCCGTGGAATAGGCATTGAAATGGTTACTAAGGGTGTGAGACACTGGTCCACGGGATGTAAGATTACACCAGTCTGAGTTTCTTGATATGGGTCCCCTAAGCACACATTCTTCTTTCAATGTCTCAGCCTGAGAGGTTAAGTAAGGGTCTAATAGTTTATTTGGTGGGTTCATTGAAGCATGGGCTGCCAGATGGCATAAATTAGACCAATTTGAGGTGCCTGACCTACATTGCTACACTGTAGAAGAAGGTATCCAAAGCTTAGGAAAATTGGTATGTTAGAATGGATATATCAGAATATTCCCATAGCCCTAGAAATTTCATTCCCTGAGGACATACCTTCCACCAAAACTCTAATGCATACGTTTGTAAAGAGGGCACCAGCATTTCTGAAGACTACTGTGATTGTTATTTTATGTGCACCAGGATTAACAGTGGAATTTCCTTAACTGAACTAGGACATTTGCCTACATTAGGGTTGATTGGGCCCTATGTTGGCATGGGGCAGGTGTCAGCTCTGAATCAGCATAGATGGGTGGGCATGATTACTGTAATGGACAGCACAGTTTTGCTAGTAATCAGACTAACCTGTCTTGTGTGGTCTTATAGCATTGGCTGTTTAGCTACTGCATCCTTAGGAGTGAAATACATAAGAAAGCTACTAAATATTTACTTGATCTATGCAAGCAGGTGAATAGCAGTTCAACTCAAATCACCAAAATAGAGAGTCACTGCCCCTCAATCAATTCCCAGACTTGAGCCAGTTTACAAATCCACAACCCATTGAATAAGGGCAAGGCCGGGTCCCTTTGAAGAAAGACCCTGCTACATTGCCAAATATTTACAATGTTCATTTTTCCCCTAGCCTTTCCCAAAGGAACCTGCAGCCTTTCACAAGAGTGACTGTTCATTTGGGGAAAGGAAATAATCAAAATTTTGGGGGACTATTGGACACTGGCTCTGAACTGACACTAATTCAAGGAGACCTAAAATATTTGGGGGGCTCAACAGTCAGAGTGGGGGCATATGGAGGTCAAGTTATTAATGGAGTTTTAGCTCAGGAAGCTCTCACAGTGGGTCCAGTGGGACCCCAAACCCATCTTGTCATTATTCCCCCAGTTCCATAATACATCATTGAAACAGACATACTTAGGAACTGGCAGAACCACCATATGGGATCCCTGTAATGTGGAATAAGAGCTATTATGTTTGAAAAGTCCAAGAGGACATTAGAACTGCCATTGCCAAGGAAAATAGTAAATCCAAAGCAATACTGCATTCCGGGAGGGATTGCAGAGATTAGTGCCACCATCAAAGTCTTGAAGGATGCAGGGGTGGTGAATCCTAGTATATCCCTGTTTAACTCACTTATTTGGTCTGTGCAATAAACAGATGAACCTTGGAGAATAATGGTGGGGTATCATAAACTTAACCAGGTGGTGACTCCCATTATAGCTGCTTTTCAGATGTGGTTTCCTTACTTGAGCAAATGAACACTTCTCTTGGTACCTAGTATATTGTTATTTATTGATCTAGCCAATGCCTTCTTCTCAATACCAGTTTCAAAGAACCACCAGAAGCACTTTACCTTAAATTGGCAGGGGCAACAATACACTTTCACAACTCTCCCCCAGGGGTATACCAACTCTTCTGCCCTGTGCCCTAATTTAGTCAAAAGAGAATTACCAAGAATGCCACACTAGTCCATTATATTGATGAGATGTATCAAAGACTAGATTCATTGGTATAAAGTCTGTATTCAAGAGGGTGGGAAATCAACCCAAAGCAGATTCTGGCACCCTCCACCTCAGTAAAATTTCTAGGGTTGCAGTGGTGCGGGCTATGTTGAAATATGCCTACTAAAGTATAGGATAAGCTATTGCATCTTCCTGGCTCCCTCGCTCCCTCCTAAACAGGAGACACAGCACCTTATCGGCCTTCTGGATGTTTGAGGCTGCATGTCCTTCATTTTGTTGTGCTACTAGGATCTATTTATCAAGTGACGTGAAAAGTTACTTATTTTGAGTTGAGCCCAGAACAAGAAAAGACTCTGCAACAGGGTCAGACTGCTGTTCAAACCACTGAAACCACATGATAGAGTTGACATGATAGTGCTAGCAGTGTCAGTGCCGATAGAGATGCAGTGTAGAGTCTTTTGCAGGCCTTTCATGGCAAGTCACAGCATAGACCCTTAGAATTTTGGAGTAAAATTCTTCTATCTTCTGCAACAACTATTCCCCTTTTGAAAAATGACTGTTGTTTTGATACTGGACCTTAGTGGTGACTGAACTACTCACCATGGGCCACCAAGTAACCATGAGGCCTGAGATAGGTATTGTCTAACTTAAGGAGTCATAAAATTGAACGTTCACAGAAACGCTCTTGTTAAGCAGAAGTGGTATATAAGAGATGAGGTCAGCGCAGGACCTGAAGGTATAAGTAAGCTGCATAAACACGTGGGCCAAATGCCTAGTCTCCACTCCTGCCACAGAACCTTAGTTTCTCCCAGTCTGTACCTATGGAATCCTGGGGAATTGCCTATGATGAAGTGATTGAAGAACAAAGAATTCATGTTGGGTTTTCTGATGGGTCTGCACAACATGAAGGTGCCACTCATAAGTGGACAGCAACAGCACTACTGCCCTTTCTGGAATCTCTCTGAAACACATTGATGAAGGGTAATTCTTCCAATGGGCAGAACTTCGAGTCATTCAGCTGGCCATTGGGTTTTCCTGGGAAGAGAATTGGACAAATGTGAGATTATATACTAATTCATGTGTTGTGGCTCATGTTTCACATAATATCTCACATGAATGCTCATCAAAGGGTTACCTCTGAAGAGAAAGATCTTAACAATTGAGTGGATATGATGACATGTACTTTGGAAACTGGTCCTTCTCTTTTGTCTGCCACATCTGTCATTGCCCAATGGGCACATGAACAAAGTGGACATGGTGGCAGTGATGGAGGCTATGCATGGGCCCAGCAACATGGAATTCCACTCACCAAGGTTATTTGGCTACTTTCACTAATGAGTGCCCCATCTTCCTGCAGCATAAATCAACAAGGTACCCACGATATGGGAGTGTTCCCTCAGGGAGATCAACCAGCAACCTGAAGCCAGGTTGAATACATAGGACTACTTTTGTCACGGAGGGGACACCATTTTGTTCTTATTGGAATAGACACCTACTCTGGATATGGATTTGTCTTCCTTGTGTGCAACGCTACTCCTCCAACAACCCTTTGTGAACTCACCAACAGCATTGGCATTGCTTCAGATCAAGGAACTCACTTTACAGCAAATAAAGTGGGCAATGGCTCTATGCCCATGTAATCCACTGGTCATATCATGTTCCTCATCTCCCTGAAGCAGTTGGATTGATGAAATGAACAATGAAATGGCCTCATGTAATAGTCCGGGTATTTTAGAGAAACAAATCCACAGAAACTCATGTATAAGAGAGCGTTTTATATAAAGGTTAAGTGCACATCAAGAACACATTCCCACGCAGTGCTGCCCAAGCCCACAAGTCCAACATAAACCCACATGTCTGACACCAATCCACAAAGTCCTCCTCCATCTCACAAAACACACACGCAATGCTGCTGACTGAAGGAGGAAAGCCAAATCAGTGAATGTGTAAACATCTCAATGCTGGCAGGAGTCTCCACATGGCTGCTCCAGCACCCAGGGCTGCATTGAGGTGGGTCCATGTGGCTTCTCCTCAGGGATGTCTCACAGGAAGTGAGCCTTGCCAGCTAAAGCAGGGAACTGGCTAAGGCAGCTTCACCCTGCTCCGACCATCAGAAAACAAGAGACCTGAGAACTAGAAAGGCGAGGCTCACCGAGCCATTTATATTTCCGCCCTTCAATTAACCCCACATGTATTTATTGGCCAGCTTGGCACGATAAACTTTTACGAACTCATCTCCTAATGAAACAATTATGGCATCAACTGGGTAGCAACACCTTACAGGGCTCGGGCAATGCTTGCCAGGTGGCTGTATATTCTATAAACCAGTTGCCAATATATCGTGCTGTGTTTCCAATAGCCAGGATGCATGCATCTAGGAATGAAGGGATGGAAGTCTGTGGCAGCACTCACTATTACTCCTAGTGATTCTCTTGCAGTCTTTTTGCTTCCTGCCCCAGCAACCCTATGCTCCTCAGGCCTGGAGGTCCGAGTTCAAAAGATGGAACACTTCCACCTGGCATACAGTACTGATTCCACTGAATTGGCAGCTAAGAATGCACCCTGTCAGTTGGGGCTCCTCATGCCTTGGAGCAATAGATAAAGAAGGGTGTTACTGTACTGAGTGGTGTTATTGATCCTGATTACCAAGTGGACATTTGTCTGACGCTACATAATGGAGATAAAGAAGAATTTGTCTGGAATTCAGGAGATTCTCTAGCCCATCTCTCAATACTACCATCCCTTATGATTAAAGTACATGGTAACCTACCACAACCCAATCCTGAAAGAACTGCTAATGACATGGAGCCCTCAGGAATGAAGGTCTGGGTCACCTGACCAGGCAAAGAATACAGCTGGCTGAGGTGGTGGCCAAGGGCAAAGAAAATACAGAATGGGTAGTGGAGGAAGGTAATTCTACCCATCAGTCAGACTACACGCTCAATTACAAAGGTGAGGTTTGTGATTGTCAGTATTTCTTCTTTATATATGCTTATTGAAAATCTTTCCCTTGCTCATGTATAATATACCAAATACTAATAAGTTCAGTAAGTCTACATTTATATGTATGCTAGCTATATGATGTTACATTTGTGGTTTCATTAATGTATGGAAATTATATATGACTGAAAAATTGTGTACAAATTCCAAGTTGGCAGTGGGTGGACTGTGATACGTATGTTTATTGTGCCAACTAGAAACATTTGGGTGGACTTTAATCAGGTCGAAGCTTAATTGGAGGATGACCAAGATAGATATCTCTTTGAGGCTGGCTTATCTCTCTCCTTCTCTCTGGTCATCAGACCAGCACAGTGCTGCCTGAGCTAGTCCTTTGCCTCATGTGCTGTGCTGCTTTTGGCCCCAAGCAACCCAAGGACAGTGTTGCCTTGCTGTGCTTTACTTGAGCTTGTGGCTATTGGCTCCCATGGTACTGGCATCTATTTTGCCTCAACCCCTCATCTTCCTGCTGTTTCTGCCCTACTCTGCTATTTCTGCTGTTGATGTGTTTGTTCTCTGGAGAATTCTGCATAGCATAGAGGGGGAAGGAGATTTTGTTTACTGACAGGTAGACAACCAAATGCAAAGCCATGACGAGGTCCTCTCTGCACAGATAGGGGCCCTATCAGAGGGATGAGGCATATTCATGGGGAAATCAAGTGAGTAGAGGGGAAAGGGACAAATGTCGGGAGAACCCAAATCCATGACTGTTGGCAGGAAAATGAGGAGGCCCAACCCCCAGTTTGGGGAATTAATGACTGAAAATGCTTTTGGGGGCTCTAAGGGGGATTGTCCTTGGTAAAATGTACCAAATAGGCCACAATGACCTGAGATTCTGAGTGTCTCCTGGGGAATCAGGCTGGGTGCCAGGGAATTAAGGGGCATTGAATCATGGACCTTCAAGGCTCATGGCATGCTCCAGAGGCTGCTCACTGAGATCCAATGAAGAAAATCCACTGGTTGAACTGGAATCTAGCTCAGACACACATCAGAAATTAAGACTGAAAATTCATAGTGCTTGAGGATGTGAAAAACAAGTATATCAAGACTGTTGGAACTGTTTTTTGGCAGACAAACATGGTCTTGCTACATCAGTGCCCTATATGTAATATTAAAATATATATGATTCTGCCAAACTGACATTCTCAGTGAATATTATTGCAAGTTTTCCAAGACAATGAACCCCATTGTTTGTGTAAATGGTGTCCAGCCATAAAAAGATTGATTCTGTACTAGTGAATCATTCAAGTCTTCTTAAATAGGGGCTAGAAACAAGAGTGAATGTACAATAAATAAGGAGTCCTGGTGGCATAATGGCTTACATATTTGAGAGCTAACCACAAGACTTGGTACCCAAGATGAACCAACACACTAGATACATATTGTGTAGTACTCATTATTCTACTATGAACATTCTGTTCTTACTGTAGTATACCTTATTGCCTGTGAGTAGTCAATTAAAAAAAGTAAATGATTAATAGAGAATTCAACAATTTTTAATAGCAAAGGAACACCATTACTTTCCCCATCACCACCATTCTACTCAAGGAAGATACTTTTTCAGAAATAGGTGTAGCTATTATTATCTGTGTTTCTGTAAAATGAAATGCTAAAGATCACTGAAGTGTTCTAAAATAAAACCATTCGTCTGATTGGAGATGGGCGGTCTCTGGGTATGGACAGGAATGACAAGAAAGGTGAAGTCTCTACTGGCCTTTCGTGGTCAGCTCTTCACAGGGAGAGTTCCTCACTCAGTTCCCTCAGTGCTGTCATTACTTCTCTCTGGTTATCATACATTTTGGTGCCTCAAGTGTTAGACTTGTGTCTCGGTATAGTTGACCTGTTGGTTACAAATATGGCACCTGCTTTCCTCTGTCAAACCTAGTTTTTGAGATTCAGAACATATACAACATACCACTGTTCCCTCTGCTCACCCATAAGACATCAGGGTCTTTTAATGCAGTGCTAGCTAGCCTGAGACAGGGGGAGTGCGTCTGCTTTACTTAACATAGCTTGAGTTGTGCTAAATATTTAGGTCAAGTCATGCTTCACATTATGTCCTTAGATCGAAAGCTGTATTTGAACGGTACAAATTACTTGAACTTGGGATTTTCCTCACGTGTCATTTCACCTCATTAGGAACAAAAAGCAAATTTTTATCTTGAAAGGGGTATAGAAATAAAAGTGACTGTATGATAAATAAGGAGTCCTGAAGAGATAATAGGTTATGTATTTGATTGCTAACCACAAGGTCTGCTATTTGATCCCATCAATTGCTCTGCAGGACAAAGGTGAGACTTTCTGTTCCTATACAGATTTAGAGACTCAGAAAGCCATAGAAGAAGTTCCACTTTGTCCTATAGGGTCATTATGAGACCCAGTCAACTGACTCGTAGTGCGTTTGGTACAATAATCAGCGATTCAAATACTCTGAAACCCAAAATGGGTCTGTCAGAGTTCAGACATCTTTTTTCAAATTAAAATGTCCCAGTATTGTTATAAGATGGCACAGTTCTCTACTCGTGCACAGAAGCACTTTAAAAAAGTTTAATTCTTTCTTATAAAGAAGATTGAAGTCAATCTTAGTCTGAAAAATTTAACATGCATTTCCCACTGACTCCTATATATTAAATATATTCTGAAATGTTTACTGCAGAATTTGAAGAAAAATTTAGAACGTCAAAATCTTGACGAACATTGTTATGAAGTTGCACATTTTTGACACTCTTAATTGCCCTCATACCTAAATATATGTGCCTTTCCAATTTTCCTCTCTTCATAAGCTGTGTTCTAGCTCCCCAGTATCTAACTTGTAGTCTCTGTAGATATTGTTTAGTCTCTTACCAAAAAGAAAAACTCA
>NW_022111324.1:40739933-40749844 GCF_000313985.2 Echinops telfairi | reverse complement strand
GTTGTTGTTTAGTATTAAAAAAGAAAAAGTTAAAAATTAAAAAATATTGGGGAAAAAAAATTTTGGTGGAAAAAGGAAGAGAATGGAGAGAGAGAAGGAAGGAAAATCTATAAAAGAGGAGAGAAGAGAAGTGATAATAGTGAAAGTGGGAAAAGAAAAAAGAGATAGAAGGAATACCTATAGGAAAGGGGCAGAAGAGAAGTAATAGCAATACTGAAAAAGGAGGAAGAAAGAAGGCAGAGAAGAAAGCACAGAAAGTTAAAGAGAAAAAAGAGGAAATCAGCAAGAGATAAAATATAGATATAGATAGATATAGATATAGATTCCCCACCCAGCCTTCTTTTCCTTCCAAGTTCTAGCGGTGCCTAATAGAAGGCGGAGGTGGGAAAGGCCTTGCTACCACGGGACATGGTGCTGAACTGGGTTCAGCTATGTGAGGGGAAATTGCTCTTCAGTTCAGCAAGCCCTCCGAGGTCCCTGCAGGCCTGTAGATGGAGCCTGCGGGCAGAGGCCATGCAGGGGGAGCCTGTGAGCAGTGGCTAAGCAGGAGGGGGATGCCCCACAGGGTGCACCTCCTGTATTGTCCAGGAAAGACTGGGACAGCAAGAGGTGCTGAGAGGCACAGGCCACAAAGGTGACCATGCTCCGCCCTTCGGGGAGCCCACCGTGCAGCAGGCTCAGAGCTGCTGGGTGCATGAAATCCCTCAGCGCCCCAGGGAGGGCAAGGTCGCTCCTGCAAGCATTCAGAACCCCATAACCCATGTGTCCAGTGAGTAGGAGCACCCACTGTTCTGCAGCAGGTGGATTCAGCTCTTCACTGGGGCTCCTGCAGAGACGCAGTGCCACAGACAGAAGCGAGCTTGGCGCAGGTGGGAAGTGCGCGCCTCCGCTTGCCTGGCTTGGAATGGAGTGGGAGCTAGGCTACGGTGTGGGCGGTCGGCCAACGGGGTGTCGGTGGAGAGGTCCCAGGCAGCAGTGGGGGTGGATGGTCCCCTGGGAGCATCGCCCAGGCAGCCCCTGGTATATTGCAGGTCAGCCACCTGGGGCTTGGATGGAGGGAGGGAGGGACGCGGGCCCAGGGGCAGATCACTGCCACGTGGGGAGAGGGGACCCGCGGGAAGGAGAAGCTACTCTCCTAGTGGGGTCCCGCAAGTGGGAAGCTGCTGACAGGGGTCCCGCCACCACCTGTCTCGGCAGAGCAGGCAAGCGACTCTGGGTGCGGGGTCCCGGTTTGGGGATGGAGTGGGGATATAGCTAGTCTAGGTCATGATGGCGGGGGCTTAGTGACCCATGATGTCCCACGAATCGGGCCCTGGATCACCGAGGCCCTGGCTCAGGACAAATGTGTGGGGTGGAGGTGGGGTGCTGGCCAGGGGGGATATTTCACTCACCAGACTCCTACCACTCAGTTATCTGGACACCAAACCCACCTTGTTCAATAGAGCTCTCAAAGTAAGCGGGTCCCCTGGTCCGCCATCTTCCCGGAAGTTGCCATCGTCATTTTCAAAATATTTTCTTTCAACTTGAGCCCTTGATATCAGCTCCTCATTTTTCCCTCCCTTCCCTTCCTCTTGAAGACTTGATAATTTACAAAATATTATTATTTTTTATGTCTTATACTAACGGATGCCTTCCTTTACCCACATTCCTATTGTCCATCCCCCTGAGAGGGGGTTATATGTTGATTATTGTGATTGGTTCCTCCTTTGTACCAATACCTTCCCCTTGCCCTCCTGTTATTGAGATTCTCAATATTGCTCCTGTGGTGTGTATCTGTCCTTGATTCCCTGTTTTTCAGCTATTATCTGTATCTGGGTACATGCTGTGGTCTAGCTGGAATTGTAAGGTGGAATTGGCGTCATGATTCTGGAGGGGAGGAAGTATTAAATAACTAGAGGAAAATTGTATGTTTCAATGGTGCTATATTGCACTCTGACTGGCTCATCACGTCCCTGTGACCCTTCTGTAACGGGATGTCCAATTATCTACAACTGGCTTTGAGTCTCCACTCCACCCTCCCCATGATTCACATTGATATGATTTTTTATTCTGTGTCTTTGATGCCTAATACCTGATACCATAGACAATTCATGACTACACAGGCTGATGTGCTTCTTCCATGTGGACTTTGTTACTTCTCAGCTAGATAGCTACTTATCTTCAAGCCTTTAAGAGCCCAGATGCAATATTTTTAGATAGCTGGGAACCATGGACTTTCTTTGCCACATTTGCTTATGCACACATTATGTCTTCAGTGTGTCGGGAAAGTGAGCATCATGGAATGCCAGGTTAGGCGGGGGGAAAGGTAGTGGGTATTAACACAACCAGGGAGAAGGGGACAACAGGTGATCTAGAATCAATGGCGGTGAGTGTATAGCATGCCTGGTAAGGATTGATCAAGGGCAATATAACTTAGAGGAATTACTGAAACCTGAATCAATGCAGAACATGATAGTTGGACAAGAGAAAAGTAAAAGGAAATAGAGTAAAGAACTAGGAGGCAAAGGGCATTTACATAAGTGTAAATACAGGCATGTACACATGTAAATATACATAGAATGATAAGGAATGAGATCTATGTACATACATTTATAGATATTGTATTAAAGTAGCAGGACATTTGGCCTCTACTCAAGTACTCTGTATCATACACCTTCACAAACTGGAAATAAATAAAGCTACACAAGATCCTTTCTTAAAACATGTGATTCGTAGAAATTATACCTATATTTATTGATAAGCTAAATACTAATCCTTGCTGTTAGAAACACCCTCTTCCATACTTTCTCACCAAGAGCTACTTTACAAATTGGTGTTTTGTATTTCTTCCATTTTCTTTATTATCCTATAGTTTGTGGATCTGAATTCTGATTGTTTTAAAAAGTAGGTTGATAGTTTAATTAATTAGTATAACTCCAAAACTAAAAATATAAATGATATTATACCCAAGAAAACAAAGCTGATTCAGTCTATCCAGAGACATTTTCTGGTTCCCCATGACAATACCCCCAGAAACCGACCTACAATCGAAGACACTAAGGAAAAATTTTGCTGTGCTGTTTTATTTCAAATTGAATTTGATATCAAGATGTTTCCTGTTTTTTGAAAATGAAGAGGGATTCTAGACAAGACTGTTTTATTCATTTATGTTATTTGAAATATATAAATATAAATATTGCATTTCAGAATCATATTGCTCAATACTTACTAATTTCTTCTTTAGAGAAAAAAATCATGAAAACATTGTGATTGTTGCTATTGCTGTTAGGAGCTTTTGAGTTGGTTGCAACTCATTAACACTTAGCAGTTCTAAGCAAATCAGAAGGAAACATGGCCACATTGCCTTGTCCAGGGCAATATAACAAGTAGCATTTCTATTGTCTTTGAACCCACTGTTGTGGCCACTCTGTCAACCCACCTCCTGTGAGTCTCCCTCTTTTTCACTGACCTTCTAATTCCCATGCAGATTTCCTTTTCCAGGGACAGTTCTCTCCCAATAACATGTCCAAGGTGCATAAGGTAAAGTCTTGTCTATCTCGAGGAGAATTCTGGCTGTATTTTTTCCAGGATAAATTTATTCTTCTGGTAATCCATGGGACTTCCACTATTGTTCTCCAACACAGGAATTTAAATGCACCGATTCTTCTGTAGGCCTCCTTATTCATTAGGCATCTTTCACATGCTTATGAGCCAATTGAAAATGCCATGCCTTAGGTCACAATACCTGATTCCACAGAGTGACATCTTGCTCTTTCACTTTAAAGAGGTCTTAAGTAGCAGATTTGTTTAATGCAGTGCCCCCTCAATCCCCCTTCTTTTTGACTGATGCTTCCATGGTTGTGAATCCAAGCAATAGGAGATCAGTGATAAATCTTTTCTCCGTTTAACACAGGGTTAAAAGTTGTGAGGATTTTTGATTTCTTTACTTTGAGTTGTAATCCACACTGAAGGCTGAAATACTTGATCTTCAGCTAGTGCTTCAAGGCCTCTTCTCTTTCAGCATGGAAGATTGTATCACCTGCTTCTCACAAGTTAATCGCCTTCTTGCAATCCTGATGTCGGGTTCTTCTTCACATAGTGCAGACTTACATATTATTTGTTCAGAATGCTGGTTCACATCATGAAATATCACCCTTGTTGCACCTGTTCCTGATTATAAAGCAGGCATTATCCCCTTGTGCTCTTGGAACCATGGCTTTTGGGGCTTTTTGAACTGGTTCCACAGGAGCACAAAGAAGTGTTCTGGAATTATGATCCTTCCCAATGCTCTCCGTTGTTTGTTATGAAGCACACAGTCAAAAGCCTTTGCATAGTCCATGAAACACAGATAAACATCTTTCTAATATTCTCTGCTTTCGTCCAAGATCCATTTTGCATTTGCAAGGAAGTACCTTTGTCTTAATCTCACCTTAATCCATCTTAAATCTCTGACAACTCTTTGTGGATGTACTGCTGCAATCACTTTTGATAATTTTCCGCAAAATTTTAATTTTAATAATTTTCCACAAAATTTTAATTTTAATGTGACATTAATGGTATTCATGGACAAATCCTGCTTTCTATTAGGTAATCTTTCTCTGGAATAGGCACAAATATGGGTCTATTCCAGTCAATTGGCCTTGCCTATTTCTTGGCATTAACTGGTGAAGGCTTCCATCAGCATGTTGAAACATTTCAGTTGGTATTCTGTCAATTCCTGGGGCCTGATTTTTCTTAATGCCTTCAGTGAAGCATAGACTTCCTCTTTCAATATCATTGTTTCTTGATCGTATGTTAATTCTTGAAAGGCTTGGATGTCGACACATGCATTTAGCTACAGAAAATTTTATTAGGCCCTAAGACAATATCAAAGTCTTGAAAATCATCAACACTATCTTTTGGTTAGCCTTCTTTATTTTAAAATATCATCCTTTGTTTCAAATATATGTTAAAAATAAAATAATTGAGACTACCAATCATTATGAAGGGGTCAAACACAAATACTCCTATTTGCTGCCTATAACCCAAATGCCATCTTGTTCTGATGTGTTGTTGGGTCCGTGTGGAATCATAGTGGTCTCAGGTGACAGAGTCGAACTGCCCAACAGAATTCTCTTGGCTGAAATCTTTGTGGAAGAATTCAGTCAGGGCTTTCTCCCATGTAGCCTTTGGGTGTGTTCGAACTCCCAACCACTTCAATTAGTGGCTGACCCAGGACTCATTAACCCAACAAAAGTCTCTGGAGTAGGTTATCAAATTTTCTGCCTATCTTTGTTTTATAAGCATTGATCAAATCTTGTAGGACTGTGTACATAAATTTTATGTGGGTGCTTAGACGATATTGGACTTGCCTCAGATTTTATGTCAATGCTTTGATCGCTATAAACTCAAATCAATTTTAATCTCTCCTAATAATTGGTTTGAATAATCAGGTGGGTGAGATATGTTATAGGAGATCACTATTTGAATTTTCCTGGCATATTTACCTATAGGGAGCTAAATGGGCTAATATTGAAGACTGAAAAATAATTGCATATATTTTGTTACTATGAACATGCTTTCCACGTAATATTACTTTGAAGATGGAGACAACTACAGCTCTTATTTTGTCTGAACAAGAGTCTCAGAAAGCCTTTAACATTATGTTGAAACTCTTCTCTGTGGGGAAGTGATGGACCGCAGCTGGTGCTGAAATGAGTGCCTCTGACATGTGACCAAGGATGTTTTATGAACAGAACACATTACTTGTGGTTTGGCAACTTTTAATAAGGCGTGTAAGAGAGTCAAATATCTGTCTCTGGTATTATAATTGCATGATTCTCTTTACAACAAATTCTAATTTATGAATAAAAATTATGTAAGAGTTGAAAAACTATTGAGAAAATTATATTACCATATATAAAATTCAGGAAATGTATACAATTTGATTATATGAATGTGCTTCAACCACAGCATTAGCCACAGCGGGGATACATTATTTTCCCTTCATGACAAGTTGCTCGAAAACTGGCTCTTGGTGTCAATTCCCTATAACCCCATTTACATTTAAATTCAACAGTATCATGTGATTCAGAATAAATTTTCTTAGTGTGTGTCCATCTTAACTGTATTTTATGTCTTTCCAGCTCGCTTTCTGATATTATACACGCATCTGAAAATAGAACAAACAAACATAAAAACTGTTAGCCAACAAAAAATATATTTTTGTAGACTTTCAGGTTTAAAAACAGTATTGAAAAATGATTTGGGCATTCTTTACAAAAATCTTTCCATTCTGTGAATAATTATCATGTGCGTTTTAATATGGTGACAACAATAAATCTAAATATCAACTCATTGCAATCAAACAAATTCTGAATTGTTGAGTGGGATCTAACCCCATGTATGTGTTTCTGAGCAAACTTGCATAATAGTGTTTCTTGTTTATAATTTTAATAGGAAGAGATTGCTAGGCTTTCTTTTGTAGTTCTGCTCGGCAGCCTCAAACTGCCTACTCTCAGGTTATAAGATGACTTCAAAGCATTTGTGCCAGCCAGGGGCCTGAACACTGTTCAATGATAGAAAAATGGTGCATCATGCTTAATGAGTAATAACTGGATCGTATATCAGGGAATCACACAGTCAATTATTTTAATAAGTGGTTTGCATTAAAGAAATATTTGTATATTTTGATTCAATACGAATTTTTAAAACTTCGTGCCTTTACATATTAACATTGAAAATCCCTAGAAAGCAGTTCTAATTCTGTGTTGCATAAGTCAGAATTGGCTGTATGGCAAAAACTTTTGCTCTATTAATATGTACAAGTGAGCTATTCCACACAATGGTGTTTGCAAGTTTCTGATGTTAAATCATATCTAGCAAAATATAATGATTATTATTTTGATTTGTCCTGGATCAATGGAAACAGAGGTACTCACCTAAACATTTTGGTGGTTGTGACCACTGTCCATTCACACATGTAATTTGTTGTTCACCCTGAAGTACATAGACAGCTTGGCATTGGTACTGAACTGATGATCCTGGAGCATATTCTTTTTGTGGGAATGAAGTTGTGTCTCCATTTTCAATAGCAGGAGGAGGCCCACATTTTCCTGTAGAATCTAATATATATATATATATATATATACATGCAAAAATGTACTAGTTGGCTTAAAGAAAAATTAAGTCACCTTGCGGATTTACCTGTGCAAAATAAAAATGAAGCATAATGTGTAATATAAAGTTTTCTGTGACTACTGAGAAAAGAATTGGGTCATGGAAGAAACTCAAATCATTTAAATTGAAGGCTACTTTAAAACACATATAAAACATTGATAAATATATCTGTTTTGCAATATCAATGTTTTCTTCATGAAAAATTAACCACTAAGATAAATGATGGGTGTTTTTCTGTCTAATAAAATATAATGTCTACTGGATCTCACATTTAAAAAAATGTTATTTCCAAGGAAACATCAACTCCTTGAAAATGTTCAAAGGATTAAAATATATTTGAACTTTACAGAAAAACGCACTGCTATTGTTGATTTTAAAAATCTTTTATCTTTGGTTCACACAGGGTGGTAAGCTTCTTCATGAGGACTTAGCTGACTCTTCCATTAGATCAGCGGTTCTCAACCCATGGGTCGTGACCCCTTTGGGGGTCAAACTAACCTTTCACAAGGGTCACCTGATCCATAACAGTAACAAAATTACAGTTATGAAGTAGAAATGAAAATAATTTTGTGGTTGGAGGGTCATCACAACATGAGGAACTGTACTAAAGGGTTGTGGCATTAGAGAGCTTGAGAACCACTGTCTTAGATGGTTTCTTGCTTGGGACAAGCTTTTAGAACCCCGGATGCTATTACTCATGATAACCAAGCACCATGTAGTTTCTTCACTACATTTTGCTGTGGCACCCATGTATTCAGTGATTTCATTATGACTGAGTATTCGGCAGGGCCGTGCTATAAGAACTAATTTTTCATATATTAGGGCTGTGCTCAGGTGATAATACAGTATCTATTCTTACCACTGTTGGTTCTTTAAGTGCCTGGTTTTATTTCTGTGACAACATTGTCATTTTATTGAATTACATCCTATATTATCTCACTAAGGTTTCGAGCCATACTATTGCTAGGAATATTATTGTAGTAAATTGTATAATTTTATCGATCAGAGAAGTTCACATGTGTGTAGTAAAAATCAGGCTCAATTACTTGAGCAGTTAGCTTGTATATCTCCAAGATGTAGGCTACTGGTTTCTATTTACTTATGGTGTGGGAATGGAAGCTGAACTAATACTTTTGGTAAACCTCAATTGTGGGATTAGAGGTATATCTGGTAGACTAAACCTTGTAGAAAGAAGTAGAAAGAACATGAAATATATATATCCTGGGTGACCATCCTTTGGGTGTATCAAGGAGATTTTGATCATAGCAACCCTACAGGACAGGGTGTAAGAACCTGCGTGGGTTTCTGAGACTGTAACTCTGTATGGGACTAGAAAGCCTCATCTTTTTCTCTCCAACAGGGTGGTGGTTTCAAAAGGCTAGCCTTGTGGTTTTCAGTGCAATGTGCAACACACTACGACACCGAGGGTTTATACCTCCTGAACCTGAGAACCTCTCGAAAACAGGCTTGCACACTGAACCTTATTGGCAGAAGTCCCGATGAGCCATTGGCTGACATGAAGGCCATTATTGGAGGGAAAAGCAAAAGTACATTGAAAAGTACATTAAAAAGAAAGATGAAAGCACATGTCATAAGAGATTCTGAAACTTGCTCATCATGCTAGAGTAGTTAAGGCAAGTGGAAAAATATGAAATCACATGCTGAACAAAAATTTTCAAAACTCATCTCAAAAGCACTATGTAAAATATGATAATTTTATAGGTCCAAAAAGACCTAGAGTTGGAAAAACAAAAAGGAAGAAAATATTCAGCACTTTATAAATTGAAAGAACTAAAGAAAATGTCAA
Source organism: Echinops telfairi (assembly GCF_000313985.2). Taxonomy (NCBI): domain Eukaryota; kingdom Metazoa; phylum Chordata; class Mammalia; order Afrosoricida; family Tenrecidae; genus Echinops; species Echinops telfairi. Next base: position 40,740,900 of record NW_022111324.1, on the reverse strand, counting down.
GCTGTAAGTTGCAATATTTAAAGATTCTGAGCAAAATATTGAATGATTAAGCAAGCATCAAACGAGTAGGAAAAGAAGACACAGAATTATTGTACCCAAAATAACTGGTAGACATTAGCTCTTTTAAGATGCATTGTATGAGCCAGAACTAATGGCAATAAAGTAAGAATTCCAAGCTGTACTGAAAGCATTAGACAAAAACAACTTTTCGGCGATCAATGGCACACAAGTTGAAATGTTTCAACAAGTTAATGAAGCACTGGAAGCACATACTCACGTATGCTAGGAAATTTGGAAGACAGTTACTTGTTCAGTGGATTCGAAGATTTATATTTCTACTCATTCCAAAGAAAGGTGACCCAACAGAATGTTCAAATCATGGCACAATATCATTAATATCACATGCCAGAAAAATTTTACTGATGATCACCCAACAGAGGTTGCCAGAAGTTAAAGCTAGATTCCAAAGTAGATATGAGACAAAGAATAACCTTCCTGGTGTCAGATAGATCTTTGCTCAAAGCAGAGAATACCAGAAAGATGTTTACTTGTGTTTTATTGACTATGCGAAGGTATTTAACTTTGTGGATCATAACAAACTATGGATAGCCTTGAGAAGAATGAGAATACCAAACCATATCTTTGTCCATTGATCAAGAAATGTGATTGGAACTCGGGAAGACTGCATGGTTAAAAGTCAGGAAAGGCCTCATCATGATTGTATCATCTCACCAAACTTATTCAATCTCTAAGCTGAGACAAATATGGCATAGATGAAGAAGAATTTGACATCACTATTGGCGGAAGGCTTATTAACAACCTGTGAAATGGAGATGACACACATCTTGCTGGCTATAACTGAGGAGTTGAAGTCCTTTCAGATAGAGGTCAAGAATTTCTGCCTTCAGTAGGGATTACAGCTCAATATAAAGGAAACATGAAATCCCCACAACTGGATAAATAGTAA
>NW_022111324.1:40724097-40739399 GCF_000313985.2 Echinops telfairi | reverse complement strand
AACCTTCAAGCAGGGTGATTGAAACAGTGGCCGTAATAATGGAGTCAAAACTATCAACAATTATGAGAATAGTGCAGCATAGGAGAGTGTTTTGTTATATTGTGTAGAGTCACTATGTACAGCAATATTCAACCTTTCCTAAGAATAACTGAAAATGCTGGACGTAATGTCTGGAATATAAAGATATGTTGACATTTGAGATTCAAAGAATAATATAAAACCAAAGAAAACCCACTGCCATCAATTCTATTCTGACTCATAAAGACTCTACACTGGGTTCCTGGGGCTGTACATCTTTACAGTAGCAGATAGCCTCAGTTTTCTCAGTGTCACTATTGGATATGAACCATCAAACTGGAGGTTAGAGGCTCAAGGCTTATCCGACAGCACCCTCAAAGAACCACATGGCAGTGAGTTATTTCGCTTTTCTTTGAATCTCTGGTATATCCTGAATTTAGCATTGGAGAATATTGAAATGTAGAATTGAGGTCCTGTTCAGACTAAATAGTTTTGATACAAACATTCCTTCTTTAACCAAAGGCTCTGGGAAGGAGCACTCTTGAAATAGAAACTTGGTCAGTGGCTCAAGCCCACTAACTGTTCCATCAAATGACAATGAAACTGTTGATGTGTGTACTCATTTATAGTCCCGGAAATTTTACAGGGGGTTCCTATGACTTGAAGTCAATTTAATGGCAGTGGGCTTGGTGAAGCATGAATGAATTGGTCCAAATCTCGAAGATCACCATAGGAAGAGAAAACTCATTTCCTTTTCCTCTCCCATGATTATCAGAATCCTGAAGAGTTTGCACTTCTAACCTCAATCAGGGTAACAAGGCACCTATCCTCTTTCCATGGTGTCAGTGACAGCACGCGGGGAGCCTAGGTACGACTGCATTGTAGCGGTGGAGGTCTTTAAAGATGTCAGATTTAAATAATATTCATTTTGGGGGGAAAATAACATCCAAAAGTGCTGGATACATTTGAAAGCCACTCCTAGTCTCCAGAATTGGGAAAATCTCAAAAGAGGAAACACAACCAACAGATCGCCAACACTCAGATGACTTAGGCGTTGAAATTAGTTGACAACTTGGAAAGTTGAAGGGGGATGATGAACCTGAAAAATTAGGGCATGGTTAATTTTTAATTCATTGAAATTCATAAAATTGATTCAAGGCCACAAGCCAGTGAATCTGACAGCTGATGATAAAATTATGTGTATTTTCTAATTAAAATTTTAATATAAACAAATAAAGATCATCAGAGTTTTAGGTTCTGTGGGAAGAAAAAAGATTTGGAGTTCCATAAAAAAAGAAGAGTGTGACATTGAAAAATGAATATAAATGTAATAGCTAAGATTTTTCCAATTAGTCCTAAAACATACAATTGCACATTAGCTGAATGAACTACAGTCAAATGAAACCCACGGAAATTTACATCATGCTATCATAATAAAGTAATGAAAAAATAAAGGAAGAAAGAAGCTTGGACGCAGCTATAAAGGATGCAGAAGACTATCTGTTCTGTGAAAGATTTACAGTCTTTGAACATCCTCCATAAGATTGCAGTGAGTCACAATGAAGTGCCTGACAGTGGGGAATGAGACACAAGGATTCAAATGACAGTGGATTTTTCATCTGCAATCCATGGAGATTGGCATGTAGTGATCAAACATTTTTCAAGAAAGAAAAAAAAAAGAAAAGTCAACCACAAATGTGTACATAATGAACACCATCCTCCAGACCAGTGGAGTGGTACAGCCATTCTCTAAGGTCAAGCAAAAGAACTTGTCTCCAGCAAACCTACATTCAGTAAATAGTAAAACTAATTTCATACTACAACACAAAGAGAACTGAAAAATGAAAGAAAGGTAGAAAACAATGGGGGTGATTAAAAATCACAGGGGTAAATATAGTAGACAAATATTTAAGAACTGATATACTTTACCTTTGCACTGAGGTGGTTCTGTCCAGGTTCCATTCATGCACATCACTTCTACCTCTCCATAGAGTTTATAAGGTTTGTCACATTCATAACGTACTTTCTCTTCCGGTGGATACTTCATCATCGGTTTTGAGATCATCTTACCATTTTCAACCTTGGGAGGATTCTCACAGGAAACATCTTTCAAGAAAGACAGAGAGAGAGAGAGAGAGAGAGAGAGAGAAAAGACTGTCCATCTGTGTTCATTTTGAGTAGGAAATCAATAAAGAAGATTCCAAATATATTTCAAAAGAAGTTTAAAATCAGTAGACAATTTATAATAATGTTTGCTAATGTTAAGAAATGTATATGGAAGATTTAGGAAAATTAAGTTTAAAATGCTGTAACATGTAAATTTCAAAGCCTTAAATCTCTTCTCTATTTTTATTATAACACACAGTTTTTTCTTTCCTCTTGTAGCCTGTGAAAATGAGAGTTGTCCTGAAAGCTCATAGAATTACTAAAACAAATATTTACTATGAACCCAATATGAATTTAGAAAATGCCACAATGGCAATAATTTAATTATGCAACTGCAGGTATTTATTTGAAGTTACTTTGCTTATTAATAATGTTTTTAGCTCCGTAGAAACTGAATAGAATTAAGCATTTCTTTAAAGGACATGTCAAAAATTAAGAGCACACTTAAAAGTATGTTACAGTATAAAAAGACTTTAATTAAGTGAAATAATTCAAACGGGAGGTGCAAAATAATGATGAGGAAATGAAAAAGAAACCTATTCAATTTGGAATCCAAGGCTATAAACTATTATGGCTTTTGGATCCACCTGAATCTCTCCAAACAGTTATGCACTCGTATTATTACATTGTTAATCTATTTCAAATATAGAATTCTTTAAAGCAGTGGTTGTCAACCTACCTAATTACGTGACACTTAAAGTGTGTTAAACACAGTTCCTCATGTTGTGGTGACCCTCCATCATAAAATTATTTTTGTTGCTACTTCATAACTGTAATTTTGCTATTGTTATGAATTGGGAAACCCCTGTGAAAGGGTCGTTTGACCCCCAAAGGGATCAAGACCCACAGGTTGAAAACCGCTGCTTTAAAGAGTTCCAGGTCAATGCAAAGCAATAGTAGGTTAGTCTTGAATCCCAAAATGAAGTGTAGCTGCAGCAGTGTGCAACCTCACCAATTATTTCATGTGTCTAACCTTAGTCTCCTCTCCTGTCTGTGAACCGCTTGGCTGATGTGTTAATGTTTCTTTGATTATTGTCAAATAATTGTCAACAGTACCTTTGTGTAGAAACCTGTCATGAATTGCAGGCTACGTGACAGGGAGTGTATACAAACCTGTATACAAACCCTGGACTGTCTATGCTAACAGGGACCCTAACTCCTCAACTGCGTCTATCCTTTTATCTCATCTATGTTTTCTCAGTGCAGATCATGGCCCCCTTGAACCTGTTCGATTTATAACATAAGAGCTGGACTCCTTAATCTTATAATCTATAAGATTTACCAAATTTATTTCAGGGTCCCTTATCCAAATTTGTTTTTATTTAATAGGTCTAGGGTGGACCCTTAGGTCTATATGTCTTAGCAATTTTCCAGAAAACATTGATGCTGCTATATCAGTGGCCACTCTGTCTGAACCACTGGGCTAAAAGGCTAACCGTTGTCTACATGATGCATACCCTTAAACTACGCCCATTTGTTCAAGGTGCCAAAAAAAAGAGGGGTTTTATTGTCTAACGTATCATTTTTAGTAAATTTAAGATTTAACCAAAGTACCTTTACATGTAGGAGTTCCTATCCATTTACTCTTGATACACTTTACAATATTTGACCCATCTAATTGGAAACTCTTTTCACATTCATATTCGACTTGTTCTCCTGACTTATATGACTCCTTTACAGTGCTTTTGAGTACAGCATGAGGAAATGTGGGTACTTGAAAGCAATCTGTAACTGAAAGAAATGGAATAAGGATTTCAGCAAATCTTTTAAGATGTATAATATTCAATATTTATCACCTAAAATAACTAGCATCTGATTATACCATTAAACACTGTACAGTCTTTTTCTTTCAACTTGACCAAGTGAATTCTATACAGTCTTGATGTAAACACATTCCATTGTTCTACATCTATCAAAGTCATGGTTGGGATGTTCATAGTGGAGACTGCTGGATAAGTGTAGACACAATGATTGGGGATCATATTTCTTTTTACATTCAAATTTGTTCTTGCCCTGTTGTAGTCACTTGTATCCCGTATTCCTGTCTATGGATATTTTAGTTCTGTTTCTGTTAAAATGTAACTTATGGGAAATTAAAATAGTATAGGAAATTTTATGTTTATAAGGAGATCATCGAAAAGCTGACAGCAAAGTGGGGAATGATTAGATAGATGAGGAAAGGTTCCTTGGCATCAGAAGCAGAGTTAAAACGTCTAAAAATAAAGACTTGGTGCTGGAAAGATAAGAGAGGATGATTTTAAAAGGTCATAATTTGTCTCATGTTGCCAAACTTTTCTTATTCCTAAGGCTAAAATTCTCCACCAGTACACAGCATAATTTCACAAAGGTAAATTGCTAAATTCTACAATTACTGCATATTTGCTTAGATGTACCATCTCTGCTTTGAATAAAATATATTTTTAATTAATGGAATACAATTAAATTTATACTTTTGCAATCTGGTGGAGTAGGCCATTTTCCTCCAAAGCATTTTATAGATTCAGGTCCATCAATCCCAAAACCATCAGAACAGATGTAGGTAACTTCCTCTCCATGTTGGTAGCTGTCTAACTCAGGAGACAGAGAACTCTGAGGTCTCCCCGGAGGTGGCTCACAAGGCAGTCCTGCAAAAGCAAGAAAGAATGCATTCATTTTCACTTCTGAAATTTAATTTTATGTATAGTGTGTTCTATTTAGTCATTTTAAGTATTTGAAAAGAAATTAAAACATAGGAGTTAACTATCACATCACGAAATACACACAGAAACAATTTCTAATGCCATGACTCTGTGGTCTTTCATAACAAGCCTAAAAACGTGAGCTGGAATGTTGGTGCACTTATGAACAATATGAACAGTATAGTTAATGCTTCTCTGCCAGACATGAATGATTAAAGGAAATAAAGTAAGCATGAATGATACTTCAAAACACACCATTAGGTTACAATAAATCAGAAGGAACATTGGAGGAGAAACATTACGTTTTTTTTAAGTGAAACCACTGGTTGATAAATCAAACACTAAAACTTCTCTAGACAAGGTGGTTGAAGTACACGATGTTGTATGTTTCAAGAAAAAAACAAATGCCAGAGTTTAAAGTGATTCTATATTGAGATTAAATATGTTTATCTTGTGTGTGCAATAGGTACTTTACTAGTAAGGTAGATGAAGAATTGTATAAATACGTCTAAAGTAAATTTCCTTATGCCTTTGATTAGGACTGATTATTTATAGTAAACTACTCCCAAAGCAGAATTTGACTCGTCATATGCCCTCACCTACACACTGTGGTGGAGAACTCCATTTTCCCATGTGGCATGTGATTCCCTTTTCTTCAGAGAGCTTGAACCCTTCTTCACAGGTATAACGTAATGTAGTGCCGTGTGAGTACCTGGATTCAGAGGGCTCTTTCCTTTCTTCGGAAGATCTAGGTGAGTTAATTGTTCCATGTTCAATATGAGAAGGTGGGTTACATGGGGTTTTTTCTGTATGAATAACAGAGATCAAAACAAGAGAGGACAAATATAAAGTCTAAAGTGAAGAATCAAATAAAAACTTATTTGAAATGTTCAGATAAAGATAATTGATATTGATATTATTGTTTTAACAACTAAGAAATATCTGGATCTTGCAAGGATCTAAATCATCACAATGTCTATATACTACTATCATCTCGGTATATATCCTCCTTCTTGGCCTGTTTACCCATGCAAAATGAAATGATAACAAAAGCATTGTGTGGTATACAAAAAATAATACTGTCTTCTTATTGCATTTACCTCATATCTAAGTGAAATAATGATGATTGATTTGGGCCCATAATTATCTGCTTTGTTAAGTAAAGTGCCCTAGACATAAAGAAAACTCTTCATCTTCTTCAATTATGCAAAGCACAGTAGACTGCTTATCCCACTTTGGAAACAAGTGATGAACTACTGACCAACACAGCGAGGAATAGACTGCCATTTTCCATCTGTGCACACGATCTCATCTGCTCCCACGATCAAGTAATTTTCTTCACAAAGAATAGACACTGTTTCTCCATTCTGATAATTCACTGTCGTTGTCATAGTTTGAGCATTGGGAATGAGAGGAGGAGGTGGGCATACCTGTGTTTTTTCTTCTAAAAATATTGAAATTGGATTATTTTATTATAAAGTCATAATTTGAATAGAAAATGATAATTTTAACACTTAGAATATGAAATATGAATGTATCATAAATGAACACAGAAAACTTCTTATGCTCTTTGGTAGTATGTGTAGTATTTGTGCTCTATTAACACCTTAAGATCATCACTTTTGACTTATACTTTTGTATTTTTGCCTCTAGTTTCTTCCTTTTATTCTTTCTGTGATAGACTATCAGGTAGTCATTTGTACAGATTTTGCATGAGTACAATAAAGTGTTCTGGAATTCCTTTTCCTTGGATGCTGTCCACAGTTTGTTTACTTCTCAAACTCTGAATAGCTTTCCATGGTCAATGGGACTCAAGTAACATCTTTCTGGTTTTCTCTGTTTCCATACAAGATCCATCGGATTTCAGAAAAGATAGGCCTTATCCAGATTCTTTTCTGAACCTGGCTTGCCGCTCTGACAGCTCCCTATCAACATGTCACTGCAACTTTGAATGCTCGTCATCAACATTTTACCTACCTAAGATATTTTTAAATACTGTCTGTATTCTGTTGGGTCACCTTTCTTTGGAGTGGCCATAAACATGGATCTCTTCCAGTCCACTGTTCACGTAGCAGCTTTCCACATAGTTGAGCTTATTGACCCAATGCCCCAAGTGTTGCATCTGTTTCTTTAAGCAGTGAATTTGGTATTTAGTCAATTATGGGGTTCTTGTTTTTTTTTTCTTAAGGAATCAAGTAATATTAATGTGCAGTGAAGTCATGTGTTTGTCTGCATTCTCTTCTAGAAGCTTCACAGTCCCGTCATTTGTTTCTAAGGCATCATCTAATGTTGCTCTCTGCTCGGAGTGGCCAGTGGGGATTGCTGTTCTTTTTCAATATTGAAAAGCAGCTGTCTTAAAAATATGTGTAGAAAATACTTTGAAATGAAAAGCAATTGAATGTACTTGTTCTTGTTTATCCTGTACTCTTTATTGGGCTTATCTTCCGGTGTAGTACTTATGCACTGGGGTGCTAACTGCAAAGCCTGCAGTTCAAATCCACCAGCCACTGCGTGGGAGACAGATGCGGCTTTTACTCCATGGTAGAGTTAGTGTCTTGAAGTTGTGTTATTTCTTTTCCTGTTTTTTTGATATATGATACCCAGGATTGGAAAACCTATAGGGGCATCAAGTAGAAAACGTTTTCCTGAGAGGGGAGGGGGGAACAAAGGTGGGAGTGAGGGGTAAAAGTGAGATGATTTTGAGGTTTCCAGGAAGAAAAAGAATGTTTGGAAACTTATTGTGGTAGCAGTTGTGAAATTTTCCTTGACATGATTGAACTATGAAATAATATGATATATGTATTAACTCCCAATTATTAATAATTTTTTAAATACCCAGCTTCACAATTTACTGTGAAGCTACTGTGATCAGTATAATTTGTGCATAAGGATATATGAAGAAATAAGTTAACTGAAATGAGTCCATAAATAAACCATTACTATTGTATTCAATTTATTTTATTTTCAAAAATTTTCCCACAACTGACTAATCATACAAAAAAGAACATCCATCTCTACTTGTCAATTTCCTTAAAGAGCAGTATAAGACAGTATACATAAATACAAATGGCAAAACTGTAAAACTTCTGCCCTAAAATATAGTGAATTGTGCACTTGACTGCATATAAATATTATCGGTTTCTTTAAACAAATAAGTATAAACATGTTGAACTCTAGATAGTAGGTTTGTATTAGGATTGGTGTGAAACCACTATCTGTATATGAGGGCGTACCACCCCCAAATGGAATTTTTTTCGAAGCTATTTATTTTACTTTTTTATAAACTAAGCTTATTAACTTCAAAGTCCTCTCCATTAAACTTAATAACCCTAACCAAAGGAGCTTTTCCCCCTTCTTGAAGGGGGTCCCCCTCGTATGTGAGATTTACAAATCCAGGTAAGAGTGTTGAGGACAAAAGGACGAGGGCTCCTGAATTTGGAGAAGAGAACCGCAGATAAGCAAGGGGGTAAGATGGACTAACTCTTCTATGCCGTTGATGAAAGCACAGGAGTGTCAGGGGACAACGGTCACAAGTGAACTTAGTGGCCAGATAGTAACGTGAGGCTTTCAGTTCTGTTCCGCTTGTTTCATAGTCAACTAACGAAAATTACTTGTGGTAATTACTTAGAATAGGGTTCTGATTAGTTTCTCAATTATCCTGCAAATCGAAACACTTTTGTTACAATATATGAATCAATATCTACTTTAACGTTAGAAAGGTTGCACTTGTATAAGTTAAGAGGAAAGAAAATCCATTTTTTAAAGCTTTATACCCAAGTCCTTACCTGCACAAGTTATCTTGGGATCCCACACTCCATTTATACATATTGATTTTTTATTTGATTTTCCTTTACATCTGTAACTTAAGGTTTCATTATGATTGAAGGCAGTCTGATCTGATGAGGTGAATTCAAATTTACGTTGACCTGGGTTTCTACACTTCTTCAGTTGTTCTGTTTCTATGCAAACAAAATTTTTCTATGAAAAACTGATTAAAAAGAAATAAGCAAGTATTATGTACTATAGCTACAGAAAAATAAAGGGATAATGAAATAATGGTGTATATATATTCCATTCAATCAAGCTAGTTAGTCCTCATCATACTATATGAAATGAGTTATTATGTATAAACATAGTTCCTCATCCATTTTTAGAAATATATGAGCATATATTTATCATCAAGATATATTTCATTTAGGGGGTTGGAAGGATCTAAAGGATTCACTTTTTTGGATGGTGTATATATTGAACAATGTGCTAACATAAACTTTATTGTCTCGGCTCTTTTATCCATGTCTTTGTAATTCCTAGGTATCCAAGTGCCTCAGTGGTTGAGCGTTGGGCTGCAATCCATAGGATCAGCAGTTAGACAACCAGCCTGTCAGTAGGAGACGGAGGGGGCTTTCTACAGTTCTACACTCCCCTCTGGGGTGGAGATAAATCGCCATCAACTTGTTTGCAGGGAGTTTCTTTCTGTTTTTTTGGAGTTCCCACCAAATGAGCAGGTGGGACCATGCAATTACGGGGTGTGAAGCACTAACAGAGGGATTAGTGAGTGTAAGACTCAGGGATCTTAGAAGCAGAAGGGTAGCATTTCCAGGGCCTCAAGGAAGAAGTTACCAGAGCAATACATTGCAATCACTGCCTGATGGGGTGGAGGCCATGCTAAGAACAGAAGGACCAGAGTAGAGGAGTCAACGTGTCACTGAGACCATGGGACAGGGGGACAGAGCAGTGACAGGGAGGCTTCCTGGCCCACCCAGATCTCTGTCTTATGGAAACTGGTGGAGGTTTGGATTCTCCTTATCCACTGTGTGGCCAAAGGAGGTCACATGTAGCCCGCACACTGATTTAGCAACTAGCCTGCAAGCTGCTGTAGTCTCACACTGAAATATGAACAGACACACAAATATTTTTCACAGTTTTCCAGATGCATTATCTTATTTTTCATTGACACGCTTATATCATCAAAAATAAATGATTCCTAGGATAAAAGATGTAGCTAATTTAAAAGAAAATGTTTTCAGAAATGTAGTAGAAGAATATTGAAAAGTTAAGATGTACAGAATTTGAACATTGAACAACTTTTTTTGAGATGACCAGGAAAACAGAGATGGGCATGTGGACTAACAAATCACTAATTGATGTCATAAAAATATTAGGATTTGGGGGAGCTCTTCTATATTGCAGACAGTTCTGTAATCCAATTATAATTCAATGTCATTATAATTAATCTTTCCCACCCAAATGGTTAATATATAAACTTTCAGATATAGCTTTATATTTTAATAATTCTATGATTATGGCAGTATTTTTCTGCCTTTGATAAAAAGGCAATGTTAGTATTTGATCGCATTTGTTATTAATGGTTAAAAAAGCAGAGTTGGTTGAGGCCCAACAGTAAAAGGAAAAGGTAAAAAACTGGGCACAGAAAGGTGGTGGTTTTGTAAATGCAACCAATGTGGACCAATCAAAGAGGACAAATACGAAGCTGGATCAGGAAGAATGGGCAGTGGCTCTAGTCTGAAAGTGTTCAGTAGAAATGTAACAATTAATGAGCAATGAAAAGAGCCTGATGGAAAATACATTAGAGACTTCAGAGAAAGTCAATCCCAGTTTGTGAAAGGAGTGACCTACCAACTGCTCAGAAGAGTTAGTACTGGAGACACTCTTTGTAGAAGGTGCTCTTGAGGGGGAGAAACTTCAAGGGAATCTGCAGTTAAGAGGAGCTGTTATAACTGATATGCGATTCGTGGATGTGTGAGGTGGATGTTTAAGATAAACAAAATGAACAAATCTGGAGGAGTGAAGGTTCCAGACTAGAAGGAGGGCTCAAAGTCAATGTTGAGCAGGGACAATTGGACGAATGAGGAGCCTTGGTGGCACAGCTGCTAAGCGCTGGGCTGCTAATGAAAGCGTGTTTCTCCAAACTCGCCAGCTGCCAGCCACTCCACGGAGAAAGAGGTGATAACCTGCTTCTGCAAAGATGATCACCTTCGTGCCATTGCCACTCAAAAGTAATCCATTTTGGGTTTTGGGTTTTTCAGGAGTGCTCTGATAGAGGAAGGCCATTATACTAGGTGAGCATGTGTTGAGAAACAAGTAGTAAGGTAGCTCTGCGTTCAGAGGGAGTCATCAATGATGCTAAGCTTTTGTTTAGGTTACAAGGAAAAGCTGATCATTCTCACGCCTGATAGATACTATCTTGAGTTACTCTCCATGTGAATGGAGGCAAAATCATCTGTGGACAAATCAAAGAGGACAAATGAGGAGTTAGATCAGGAAGAATTGGCCCTGGCAGTTGTAAAAGTGCACTTAGGCAAAATGTAAGAATTAATCAGCAGCCGAATTACAATTTCATTTCACAAACGCACAGAATGTCCCTTGTCCATCAGCCAGGCCTTGCATCGTAGGCAATGCAGCAGTGAGCAAAACAGGTTGAGTTTCTGCTCGCCTGGAGCCTGATCCTCAGCTCCACATTTGACAGGAATTACGGGTCATTAACTTCTAGAAATCTGAGGATGACATAACCACGTGTATCTAGAAAACTGAATGGAAGAATCAAGAAAATTTTTTACAAAACTCCGTTAATGGAAATATGAATCAGGGCCCTTATCCTCCCAGGTGGTCTTGGAAGGTCAGGATGAATCACTTGCACAAGGAAACTCAGGAGGGCACTTTGCTTCCTGACATAAGTCCTCAGTTAGTCATGCGTCTGAAGTCATATTATGACTGAGAGGGCCTGCGGCCACCACACTGCTGCGCACTCCCTGCTTTCTGCTGCATTTGGAACAGGCTGAGAAATGAACCTTGTTGGAACCTTGGAGAGAGGCACGAGGAGTACAATGGGTATATTTTCTCCATTCGAATGAGGTTGATGATCACAATACCGGCAGTTATGCAAAATACTTCCATATTAATTGTTCTTTTGACTCTTATTTTATATCATATGCCAGTTTATATGTAAATCTAGTTTCACGCTTAGAAAATTGCTACATTGGTATAAGAATCATAACATTTTGTTGCAAGTTTGTCCATTTTGCCCTGTGGATTGTGCTATAAGGAAGAAATGATTTGATTTTTATACCATAAGGCCTGCCATTTTTTAGCTGAGTCTCTCTATACAATTTTAGAGTAACTCTTTTAAATAACATTAAATAACAATTTGAAAACTATGTTCTCACCAATGCACTGAGGCAGCTGAGTCCACTTTCCACGATCACATGTGACTGATGCGTCTCCAACCATGGAAAATGACTCTGAGCACTTGAATTTCACTGAATATCCGTGGTGATAGGGAGGGTCAGAGGGCAAGTCATAGCCATGCTCAAGTGTCGGTATGTTTTCACATGTGCGCTGCTCCTCTATGAAATGTGGCACAATAACTTTAATTGAAAGCAGTATTTGTCTTATATGAATATTAATATAAAATTGGATATTCACATTGACACGTTCATGTTGTATGTACATTACCAACGCAAGTAGGCAGAGTTGTCCAATCTCCGTCCACACACTGAATTTTCTGAGCCCCCTTCATTAAGAACCGAGGTGTGCAGTCATATTCCACCACTTCACCATGCTCATACTCTTCTTTCTCTCTCTGCTTAGCTGCCCCGTTGGGGAGGGGAGGCGGAGGGCCACAAGATTCTACTTCTCCTGCAGCACAAACATTGTTTAAGCAATGCTGAAGCCGCTCATCTTACAATAACATGTAGGCAAAGGGGAGACATATATTCTTTTCTATTTATCTTACTTCAACATTCTCAGGCAATGAAAAAGGAAGAGCCTTTACCCCAAATGCTATTTGCTAATTGTTTCTTCAAAGGGAGCAAAAGTCCAGGTGGCTCAGTGGCTTGGTGCTGAGAACTTAATGAAATGTCACCAATTCTCACCCTCCGCGGCTCTGACACAGAATGACGCGGCAATCTGTCTCCATACGGGTCTCAGCCTCAGAAAGCAGGAAGAAGAGCTCCTCTCTGCCTGGCAGGGTCGCTGTGCGTCAGCAACATGTGGTTGTGCTCGGCATTGCCAGTGAGCTGAATGCAACTCATTGCGACCGAAGGAGGAGGTTTTGTTGTTGTTGTTGTTCGCTTTTTTATATGGAACTAGTTGGATGTTGGTATCGTTAAGGCTTGAAATTAAATTATTATGTGCAATAAGCTGGAGAGTTAGAGATGTGTACACTTTAGCAAATATAGTTATATATTAAAGTCATATGCATACTCCAGGGAAGCTCTTTTTCAAAATTTGTTTTAAAAAATACTATCATTTGCAACCATTTTCAAATAACATGTTTTACCTTTGATTAAGCTATTCATGTGATTGAGTTAACTTTAAGCTATCTGAGCTTATTTATGCAAGCAAAATGAAAATGTAATTAACGACCTTCAGTATAATACTTTCAACATTAACGGTAGTATAGTAGTACAGATAAGGGAACAGAAACAATAATCTCTCTTCTAAGCTTCTGTAAGTGTATATCTGAATACACCAGCAACAATTGGAGAGGTATGCAGCTGAGCTCTTTCCCACTCAACTCATAGTATCTCTGGTTTAATGTGTTAGATTAGCGATTATCTAAAAGGCCACAAAATATGAAAAATAGAAGAGGAAATAATATCCAAAATTTTAGTTATTGTGGTGTCAGTGCTAGGATAGTCAGTCACCTTTACATGTTGGTGGTTGAGGGGACCATCCAAAGTGGTAACACTGAATTGAATCTGGTCCAATTATTCTTAATTTCTGTCTACAGGTGAACTTCAGGACATCTCCAACTTTATACTTGGCTTTGTTAGGTGAAGCTATTAAGTCTTGTGGTATTTTAGGAACACTGCATTCTCTCTCTAAAATATAAAATAAGATATATTACTGAGAACATAAAATTTACCATTTCCAAATAAACTTCATAAATGTCATGCATTAATGAAAACACACACAGAGAAGCATTATAGAAATCCTTTTCTTTGAAAAAGATCATTTCACTTTTGAAAACCCTATAAATTCAAGTTGAGCTCTGTGAGATATTACGCTATTGAAGAGCAATATGTGTGTCCTGAAAATATAGATGTAAAGTCAACCAGCTTGCTTAGACCGCCTCTCATTACTAGCATTAATAATATTTAAAGTTATTAATTTTAGTCTAAAAATAGAATTACTTTCTCAAATTAAGAGTATAATGTTACGTTTTTCAGCTGTACATTTAATAAATTGGGTTTTTTGTTTACCATAATTAACCCATTTCTGCCAAATCAATTCTGACTGATAGCACCTCCATAAAACACAATAGATTTTCCCCTTGGATTTCATTAATCAGGCCCCTGCCTCTTACTACTGCAACGCAGCTGGTGGTGTTTGAAGTGCTATCTCCAGTTCATCCCCAAATCCTTAATCACTGCACAATTGGAGCTCTTTTTGATCTAACTGGAAACCATGTGCATGCAAGAAGGAAAGGTTTAAGGTATATTTTAAAGTAAGGATCATTAAAAATCAAAAAATATAAATATCTACCAATTAAGAAAACAAATACTCATCAATTAATAAAATTGACATTACAATTTATGATAATATCTTCTGGAAAGTGATTTTAAGAATAATTTGAATGGGCCTAAGCTGTATAATAGATAAGTGTTTTTGTCTCAAATTCAAAATACATTCAAGCGTATAGCTGTAAATATCAACTTTTAAATCCTAAATATACATTTTTAACACAGTTGTAAACACATATTTTGAGCTTGGAGAGCAAAAGGAAGACGCACAGGGCAGATCAGGACTAGAAGGTGGGTGTGGTCAGCTTGTCCTGCTACAGTCACATGAGACGGCCCTTCTTGTCCGTGAACAATGAACAGGTGCATTGTGGTGGAGGAGCAGAATCCCCACCAATGTAGTCTGCGACTCCTTAAACATCTTCCCCGTAAATCCTTACGATTGTCCTATGTCCTAGCCTACATCTATCAGTGCACACAGTCACCTACCTGGGCCAGTTGTCTTTACCTTCTGCTCAGACATCTCTGCCTTGAATGCCAGCAGGTCCTCTCCAAAACTATTGATTTGACTAGACTTGGTAAGGAGTGATCCTAATGACACTCAGAGAAGTGTGTTATTGAGAGAGCTTGCTTACAGCCACACTCTGATCACAGAGATGTGTCCAAGCATAACTCATTTGGACTAAACCTGTGTCTGTGTGACCTGTAACCCTAATAACAATAATTTATGACTTCTTTCTAAATAACCAACTTTCCAGTTTACTACCACAATCTGCCTGCCCAGTAATGCACGAATAGACATTGGTAATTTGAGGAAGGGCAACAATTCTCCTTCAGAATCTGTTCGTATTGGTTGCTGTT
Source organism: Echinops telfairi (assembly GCF_000313985.2). Taxonomy (NCBI): domain Eukaryota; kingdom Metazoa; phylum Chordata; class Mammalia; order Afrosoricida; family Tenrecidae; genus Echinops; species Echinops telfairi. Next base: position 40,724,194 of record NW_022111324.1, on the reverse strand, counting down.
TGCTTGGTATAAATACTAATAATGATTCTCATTTTGCCAACACTGTGTCAGTATCTCATGTGCCCAACTCATTGACAGATGAGAGTAGCACCCATGG
>NW_022111324.1:40717491-40722861 GCF_000313985.2 Echinops telfairi | reverse complement strand
GCATTTAAGAACTAGAGGAAAGTTATATGTTTCATCATCATTATGCACTCTTTTAAAAACAGTGTATTATTTTTGGTATTCAAACACTATTTCCTCCCAGTTTACATAAAATCAGAAGGAGACAGTTTGGTTTAAATGATCATTCCTGAACAATGTTTCTAGATCATTAAAATTCCACCTTCCACAGAAACTCATACAGATAGACTATAGCATCTGAAAGTTATGAAGATAGAAGGAAAAAGCAAACAGGTACAGAACTCACCATAGCAGTTAGGTGGATGAGACCAGCCATCCTCACCACATACTACAGAGCCTGTGGTGCTTCCACCTGTGATTTCATAGCCATCATGGCATTCATAGTCCAGCCGGTCATTTAGCTTGAACCATGTGCCATTACGTTTGGCTCTGGCATTCTCAAATACTGGCACGTCACAAGATTCTGTTGCATGGTAAAATTGAGCATTTCATTTCATGTTATTTAGTGGGCAAACCAACTGAATAAATTTTATCTCAGAAACAATACATCCTACCTAAGTATGTATCTTTTAAGGTCACCCAAGAGGATTTAAGAATTGCTTTCCTAAATCACGATTACATTAGAAATGCATGCCTATGATTTAAGCATTCCCTACTTCACTTAAATCATTTGAAAATAACATTATTTTAAGTACCTTTTTCTCCATTCCATTTATTCTTGTGTATGTCCCGTGCAGGTAAAATCAAAGGTCAATAGAGTCTAATTCTTTTTCAGCAAACCATAGTAAAACATTTTTAAAAACAAAAATAACAATCTTATGATCATTTGAGATATATATATGCTAGAGTAAATGGATAAATAGGATATGAAGATGTCGTATGACATTTTCTCTCTCATACGGGAGTCTTGTAATAGGTATTTATCACAGTGTAGGATAAAACAAGTTGCTAGAAGGTCAACTTTTGTCATTTTCCCCTAAGTTCATAGTAAAAGCACTCCCCCCAAAACTTTAATTAAAAATAATTCCATACTCATATAGATATATTCATGAAACACTGCCGAGTCACTTTGCAGGGGAGAGAGGCTATATATCACTTTAAGGAGCAAATTATTCTGACCCATGTTCACTGAGTCCTTTCCAACTCTCCTCACACTCTGTAGAGTTTCTAAGGCTTTGTAAATCTCTAAGGGAGCGGACAGACTCAGCTTCTCCACATGGAGTGGTGGGTTTGGGTCGCAGCCCTTAGGGTTAGCGCTTTTACACTGAGCCAAATCTCCTACCAGAGCTTCAACCCGTTCGTAGAGAACCTTTATAAGTATCGAGCCATTGCAGTAGGAGGCAATTTTGATCACAATGAAATTTTGTACTTTCAGAATGCTCCTCCCTTACACAAATAATGAAGATTTTTCAAAAGGGCCGCAGGGACTTTCATAGGTTGGCATCCACTTAAATTAATTGTTTACATTGTAAAGGCCAGATTGTTCTGGGATTCTGTACCATGGATGGTCCCTTTATTTAAAAACACAACTTCTCTGTCTAGCAAAAAGGCCCCATTATAGAAGATTAGTCACCTAAACACAGGCATAACAGAAACAATTTCAATGGAAACAAACCCACCAACCCGTGTTTACAGGCTCAAATGAAAAGAAACATATTTACTCCTGAGTACACATAAAACTCACTAACTATCTTCCAAATCTGAGGATTGTTTTGAATTAGGAAAAACTTGAACTCCAAAGATGGTATGATCTTTTATCCTACCAGTAATTTTGTAAAAAAGGCAAAAATGACTTATATGCCTAATTATAAATATACATATATACTCAATTACATATATGATTTCTTTAGTAGATCCATTTTTACATATTTTATCTATAATCTACCTTATATATATGATTTCTACATTATATGTGGTTTTTACATTTTATATGTATGCTGTGTATTTTCTATAGGGTTGCTACATTATTTATATGATTTCTATATGCTATATATAATTTCAACATTGTGTATGATTTTTTTAATGTACATTATTCCTATGTTTAGGACTTCCATAAATATATTATAATATATAACATATAATTTTCATATTATGTATATGGTATTGCTTATCACTTCTATATTATTTTATCATTTCTGCATTATATCTATTTAGTTCATCATTAGAAGCCACACCCTCTTCCTACCATTTCCTAAAATCAGAAAATTAAGGTGAAGAAACTACTTGGAATCTATCATAAAAACATAAACTTAGTAAATTCCTTACTAATGCATGTCGGTTGAATTGACCATCCACTTTCCAAGCACGTAATGAATCCCGATGCTTTGCCATCTGCTGTCACATATCCTGATTTACACGTATATTGTGTTCGCTTATTTACAGGATATGTAAAATCAGATTCAGAAAGAAATCCATTCTCAATATTTATATCTGTTTTAGAACATGTTTCTAAAGGAAGAAAGTACAATGAAATGATAAGCATATGTTCAATAAACATTTTTTATTCAGAGTCAATTAATAAGACCATATAATAAAATACATCATGTATAAATGAAACTCTGAAGTAATTACAATTATTCAAGATATTTGAATGAGAAAAGATGCTGTTTCATAAGCTATCATAACAAAAAGCTTCATTAAATATATCTGAAAGAAGGCAGATTGAAAATAAGCATTAAAAAGGCACCGTGGCAGCTATAGCTCTAGCATGTTGTAGGCTTCCAGACCCATAGACAACTCAATATCTGATAATTTCTTAGAAGGAATTATGAGTGTTGTGTCACAGATAGATTGATAGTTGCCATAGCGTCCACTCAGAGAGAATGAAATGTTGCCAGGCCTTCATCGTTTTCATGATCAGCAGAAAGTCAAGGCCTTGCTTGCAGCTTTGTACCAGTCTTCTCACCAAAACTCTCCCTCACCCTCACGGGACCTCTTAGCACCATGACGTCTTCCAGTACTGAACGATTGATCCCTCTTGAACTTGTGTCCAACGCAAGTGATTCCGACATCTTTTGCTGTGATCATATGGTTGCAGCTAACGTTCCATAATGGATGTCCAGGCCTCTCTTCTTAGTGCATCTTAGTCTGGAAGAACTGCTAAAACCTGTCCACAAGGGGTGACCCTGCTGGTATTTCATAAATTGGTGCCACAGTTGATAGCAATGAGTAAACCTCCATAGTAAGTGATATTTGGTAACGTTTGTCACACTAAATACCTGTATTAGAAAAGAAAAGGTATTCCACATCAATGACTTCAGAATCATTATAAAAAGTACAATAAATTAAACTCAAATGAAACAAACAAACAAAAAAATCAAAGCAAAAACTGACCAAGAGAAAATCATTAGGACAATGAATGACACAGAAGTATTAGGTGAACATAATTACACATCTCTAAGAAAATTATCTGATTATTGGTAGATTACAATGGCATCTTTCTAATGATAAAGCATTCTTATTTCCTTTGATAAGCCATTTTATCATAATATATTAAGTTTTTATAGGATTCTGAATTCAATTGATAAAATCAATTCATCCACAGTATTTTTTAAACACACTAGGATAAAAGATAGAAATTTATTTATGAGTGTCAACAATGAGATCAATTGTTTGAATACTTTGCATTAGAGATATTAAAAGCATAATAAGGTGATATGAGCAATTATGAGAAATTTCAATAAACTATACAACTAAACAACCAATAAACTACAAAACTTAGGTGAATTGTTAAATTTCTTGGCATCCCCAACCAACTAAACTCAATCAAGGTAGACTAGATAACATGGGTATGCTTAATTTTAATAGATAAATTTGACTCATACTTAAAAATCAAAATATTCCCCAAAAGACAATTCCAAGAACAGATTAATAAGTTCACCGGTGAAGTCTAGTCAATATTTAAAGAGGAAAAGATTATAGTTCTACATAGACATGTTCACAGAATTGAAGTTCACAGAATATGAAATATCTGACTTTTCATTTTCCCCTCCCTTGATAATTTATAAATTATTATTATTTCGTCATATCTTCCACTGTCTGACATCTCCCTTCACCCACTTTCTGTTGTCTGTTCCCCAGGAAGGGGGTTATATGTAGATCCTTTTAACCGTTTCCCCTTTTCTACCCCACCTTCTCTCCACCCTCCTGGTATCACCACTTTCATCACTGGTCCTGAAGGGTTCATCTGTCCTGGACTCCCTGTTTTCAGTTCCTATCTGTACCAGTGTACATCCTCTGGTCTAGTCAGATTTGTTAGGTAGAATATGGATCATGATAGAGGGAGGATGAGAGGGAGGAAGCATTTAGGAGTTAGAGGAAAATTATATGTTTCATCATTGCTACACTGCACCCTAATTGCCTCATCTCCTCCCCATTACCCTTCCGTAAAGGGATGTCCAGTTTCCTACAGATGGGCTTTAGGTCCCCACTCCACATTCCCTGTCATTCACAGTGATAAGATTTTTTGTTCTATGATGCCTGATACCTGATCCCTGGGACACCTAGTGGTCACACAGGCTGGTGTGCTTCTAAAGGAGCTGATACCAAGGGCTGAAATAGAAAACAAATATTTTGAGAATGATGATGGCAACAAATGTACAAATGTACTGGACACAATGGGTATATTTGAGGATTGTGATGGGTTGTACGAGTACCCAAAATGATTTTTTAAAAAAAGAAAAAATATGACTTTTCATTCTTAAACTTTGCATTATGCAAAGTCTACAATGCAAACCAAACTAGAACCTTACAAACTCTTTTAAAAATGCTGTAGATTTTTAAAATGTTGAATGTTACCAATTGAATCCCAAGTCCTATGAAAGGTAGTGTGCTATGATCAAATGCTTTATCAAAAGACTCAAGAATGTTTTATGATTAGAAACATGCCAATGACAAGGGAATAGAGAACAACAGACATCTCCATGGAGAAGGTAAGCAAGTGTTTACCCTCGTATCAGAAACAATACACTGTTGTTTATTCTCTCCTCTTCTGTTCAGCATGTAAAGCTTGCCAGAACATCTATACTGTTAGAGAGGCTGCAGTGAATCCCAGATCTTTGGGGCTGCATGGTGCTGACAAAGGCCAGTGTTGGAGTGCTCTGGAAACCTACAGAATGATGAGCAGTTACCAGAGCCTGTGCTGAGCTGCTCAGCTCTCTTCCTGAGTTCCAGCTGCTCCACAGCATGAACCTGCCTTCAAAGTGCCTGTTTCTGTTCTTTGCAGGACACAGGCTGCTGGTGGCCAGGCCGAACAGAAAAGTGACTATGTGAAGAGGCAGAGCCAATGCTAGCAGCCCACTGATATCTGAGCCTGCCAGCAGGGAGAGTTGGGAAGGACCTTTGGGTCCAGGATTCATATGTGATGCAAAAAGCATAACTTGTTCCATATCCTAT
>NW_022111324.1:40690855-40716691 GCF_000313985.2 Echinops telfairi | reverse complement strand
CAACGATGAAACATACAACTTTCCCCTTGTTCCTAAATACTTCCTCCACCCCTCTTCCCCACTATCATAATCCCAATTCTACCTTACAAATCTGGCTAGACCAGAGGATGTACACTGGTACAGATAAAAATTGGAAACATGGGGAATCCAGGGTGGATGATCCCTTCAGGACCAGCGGTGAGAGTGGCGATACCAGGAGGGTATAGGGAGGGTGGGGTGGAAAGGGGGAATGGATTACAATGATCTACATATAACCTCCTCCCTGGGGGACGGACAACAGAAATGTGGGTGAAGGGAGATGTCAGACAGTGAAAGATATGACAAAATAATAATTTATAAATTATCAAGAGTTCATGAGAAATGGGGGAGTGGGGAGGGAGGGGAAAAGTGAGGATTTAATGCCAGGGGCTTAAGTGGAGAGCAATTGTTTTGAGAATGATTAAGGTAATGAATGTACAAATATGCTTTACACAATTGATGTATGTATGGATTGTGATAAGAGTTGTATGAGCCCCTAATAAAATGAATTTTAAAAAATGTGGATACTCACATAAAAGAGATAAGGCTTACTGGTCAGATAGAGACAATATGACCCCTTAGCTCTAGAACTAAACATAGCTCTGCATTGGAATAATCAACCGTTTAGGATCAAAAGGGCAGCATTCACCCAAAGACACAGTTCAGAGAGTTAAGGAAGAAGGAGCAATGGAACATGGAGTGGAAATGGAATACACAATGGTGCATTGGAATGACTTTGAATGGATGAGTTGATTCAGAATGTGTTTGAATGATTAAATTTATGGCTATGATCTGCTCTGTAAACTTTCATTTAATTCACAATAAGAAGTTAAATATATAAATATACCTATAATGATAGATACTAAAAAGCTACCATATATAATAAAAGAGCCTCAAATAGCTTTTGAAATAAATAAGTAAAGTTGGAAAGCTAACACTACCTAGGATTGCTTTGAGTTGGAATCAACTCGAGGGCAGTGAGTTTGGTTTTTGAATAATGCCAAGACATTGAAAAGCTCACATAGGCAAACCAGCGTAGGCCTGGTTTCAACAGGGAAAAGAACATCCGAACAGAATCTTATGTCCCCGACTAGACCACAAACACATATCTGACAAAGCACTCATATCCAGAATATATTATGAACTCTCAATTTTTCAATAATAGTTTTTCAAAAATTAATAAAAGTGGAATAGAATATTTGATACGCTTTAGCAACAAAAGACACATGGATGGTAAATAAGGTCAGAAAAAAGTGTTCAACAGCACAGGGCACTGGGGAGTGAGATACTATCACATATACATTTTAATAGCCAAACAGGAATGGAAAACTAATACAAAATAAGATGGAAACATCAATACATGAAGCTATGGGCCATCCATTAAGGGGGGAGGCAGGTGGGAATAGCAAAGGGCCTCCTGGATACATTTTTTGTCATGAGTAAGCTTTTACACATAATATTTATTCTCATTCCTCACGTTCTGTTGAATATGACAGAAATGTGCACCAAGATATTAAAAGAGCTTCCAGTAAGTAATTTAACAAATGCCTCGGTGTCACAATGACATTCTGACTTTAAGGATATTAGATGCAGGTACATGAATACCTACACTTCCATTGGCTACTAGTGCGCTATGACAACTAAGAAGCAATGAAGAATCCTGGAAACTAACTGTAGACTCAAAAGAGCTGAGAGAAGCCGTGCTTCCTGAAGCAAAAAGTGAAGGAAAAGAGTTGTACTAGAAGGAGAGTTTTCTCGTGGACTTTGAGAAGTTCCTTCTGTGAAGATTTCACTGAATTGAAAAGCAGTTATTGCTTATATTGATTTCATAGTGTTTATAGAGAGCTCTGAATTCCTAAGACATTTCTATAAAATTTCTATGCAGAAATTGACAATGAATTTCAACTCGAGGAGATGGCATGTGGTCAAGAATATAAGAACTGGGTTCCACCAGATACCCCACTTCCTTCAAGGTGCCTCTCAAAACACACTTACTGCTTTGAACCATTGCTGACTCACAGTGATCCAGTAGGACAAAGGTAGGGCGTCCCCTATACATTTCCTAGACCATCACTGCTTACAGGTGTAGAAAGCCCTTTCTTTCTCCTGCGGAGCAGCGGGTGGTTTCCATGTGGACATATGGGATCACATCCCATCGAATAACCATTATGCAACCCGGCTCCTCCTAATATGCCCCCGGCTGGAGAAATTATTCAAACTTTAGTTAATAACTGGGCAACAAGGTGAGACAGACGAGCCACAGAGACTCCATTTGGTTGACTGCTGGATGACCTGTCCTCTCCCCCCTCCTTTCCCAGAAAGCCAAAGTGGTTATTATTTTCCATATGTATTACTGTGTACCCCGAATCAAGGCACTATAATTAGTCTTTCTACTCTTTAATTGTGCCCCTTCTTTGATGATACAATCAACCTACTAATTTTGTTGTTCTTACTTCTGCCACACTTGCCTGCTTAACTGAAAGGACCTAGACAGCTGAGCCACCAGAATGTGGATTTTGCCGTTAAAAGCTTGCTCATAACTGTTTTCAGTGCTGCAGATCAGGAGAGTGCTTTAGCTTGCTGCAGGGCAGCCAGCTGAATAAAGAGTCTTCTAAATTTTCAAGACGATATAGTGCGTATTGCTTATTTGAACCCACAACATAGGGACTCAGAAGTACTATCAAATGGCTAAATAACCTAGTAAAATACAGCCCAGCAGTGAAATTCTTAGTCATAACGTTGGCCACAGAGTCTAGGAGCACTCTCCACACAACAGTAACTCTAAGACATTTTTTGTTTTTAATTTTTTTAACTGAGCTGCAAAATCAAAGCACGAAGCACAAAACATGATTGGTTTATTTGGTTTGGGAAGAGACTGCTTACTACACTAGGGGATATTTTAAACCACTACTAAACAATCTAGCAGCATAAAATTAAATGGTATTATCTGACTTTGGGACTATCTTTGCACCACCAGTCGAAAAGATTTGAAGTAGTCCACTACAGGCAAGTAGATTGCATTAGCGCCTTACTCACACATCCATGAAGATAATCATTGTTGTTGCCTAGGATGTATGTTATTTACTGTGATTTTCACAGTAGGTACTTTAACAGAAAATAACTGGAATTTGAGTCTCCTGATCAGGAATCATGTTTTACTGCTAATACTATGCAGCAATAAGGTAAGAAACATCAGATACAGCACATGGAATGTACATTCTGTATTCCTCCCAATATCATAGAGTCATTTGAAATGATCCTGGTTCAGGAGTGGCGATAAGAGACTGAAGGATAGGTGTGCATGGCTAAATGAGTGTATGAAGAGCACTAATATGCACGGGGATGAACGCAGGTCATCTGTGGATAGACTGGCGAAGAATGGTGAAAGTCGGGCAGAGATAACATGGGAACTAAGCTTCACACTTCTACTTTCCTAGGAAGAATCAATTGTTAATGTGAACCAAAGTAACAACTCTAAGAAATACTGATCAAATTACTGAAAGATTATTTCTTTTTCTCATCATTCTAAAAAGAAATTCATGTCTTCTTTCTTCCTTGCAGTGCAGACAATATAATACATTAACATATGTTTGATTTTATCCAGTTCTGTTTCACATCATAGAACAGGCACAAAGTGGACAACAGTGCTCAGAATTAGGCTGTTGCCATAATTGCGGATACACCGCTGGTGGTTCCATCTTTGCTTAGATGACTCAATGAATGAACTGAGGAGTACTCGTGTTAAGTGAAAAATAAGTGAATGATTGTTGTTCAGAAGAGAAGCAAAGTTAGCAATGCTAATATTGCATTGGTAGCTAGTGAGCAGCTGAGAGAATAAGAATAAAATAATCGAACGTTTATCATTGTAAATATCCATTTTGATAAAGATGGGTTTTATTCTTCTTTTTTTTTTTTTTTGCAGAAATCCCCATCTATATGAAGTTGCAGGTGGAGCTTGAGTTCTAGGGACTACAAAAGCATTCACAACAGGGTCATGTATACATAATGATTGTAATAAGATCTCATTTGTTTGAGTAAACCCCTATTGGGAGGTAATTTGAGGGGAACTGTTGCCTCTGAAGCACTTACTTTGACAACAGATCCCCTGACAAATGTTGAACTATAACCTGCAAGGTTATGCATTGAATACCTTAGACGTAAAGTATTTTTGAATGTCTGATTTTTCATATGATCTAGAATTACAATGTCTTCAGAAGTGGGAGTGCTACAGTCCATTTTGAAAATAAGCTTCTGATGAAACACAGCCACCCTTGCTCCTTTATGTAACTACTCGATGCTATAAAACAGCATTGAAGTCATTGTAACAGAAACCATATCATGCTGTTGTTAGTGCCATCAAGTCCCTTCCAACTCATGGCAGCCGAGGTTCAACAGAATGACACACCCACCTAGTACTGCACCAGCCTCACAACTGTTCCCACGTTTGAACCTCTCGATGCAGCATTGTGTCAGTTCATCCTATGAAAGGTCTGCCCCTTCTTTGCTGCCCCTCGATTTTACCTGCAATGATGTTCATCTCCAGGAACCCATCACTCCTGACAACATGTCCAAAGTACCTGAGACCAACTCTTGCCGTCCATGCCTCTAAGGAGCATTCTGGCAGTGGTGGTTTTGTGTGTGTGTGTCCTGCACGCTGTAAACTCTACTTACTGTATGTAGGCTAAGGCACTTTGGTGGGCTGTGGGGCAGGCATTGTTGGGTTGCTAACCTAACCCCGAGTTTGGCAGTTCGAAACCACCAGCCACTGTGCAGAAAAAGGTAATTACAGTCTGGAAACCCTTACAGAATCCACTCAAAGGCAGTGGGTTTGCTTTTTCTTAATGATTATCATGTAAGTCTATTCATTAAGTAAAAACAATGCATTTTAATATATTCAAACCATTGAATTGTTATTGTTGTTGTTGTTAGGTGTCATTGATTCAGTTGTGAACCATAGCAACGTTATGTGCAATGGAACAAAACATTGCACAGTCCGGTGCCGTTCTCACAAATGTTCCTCTACTTCAGCCCATTTCTCCACCCACGATGTGAATCCATCTGGTTTAGGGCTTTCCTCTCTTTTTCCATCCTCGCACTTTACCCTATATGATGTCCTTCTCCAGGGTCTGGTCTCTCCTGACATGTCCAAATTATATAAGATTAAATCTTGTCATATTTGCCTCTAAGGAGCACTCTGGTCTTATTTCTTCTGAGACAGATCAGTTTGTGCCTTTAGCAGCCCATGGTAGTTTCAATATTCTTCTCCAGCACCACAATTCAAATCCATCTATTCTTCTGTTTTCCTTATTCAATGTCCAACTTTCACATGCGTATGATGCAATGGAGAATACTCTGACTTGGGTCAAATACACCTCAGTCCACAAAATAACATCCTTGCACTCCAAAATTATAATGTGGTCTTGCCGAGCAATTACCTAATATAATATGTCATTAGACTTCTTGACTGCTGCTTCCAGGAGCATTGGTTGTGGACAAAAGCAAGACAAAATCCTTGACAATTTCAACATTTTTTCCTTTTATCATGATGTTATCTACTGGTACAGTTGTGAGGATTTGGGTCTTTCTTGCATTGAGTTGTAATCATACTGAGGACACAATCCTTGATCTTCACCAGCAAGTGTTTCAATTCCGCCCCACTTTCAGCAAAGCAAGCTTGTGCCATCTGCATACCCCCGGTGGTTAATAAGCCTTCCTTCAATCCTGATACCACCCTCTTCTTAATATAATATTGTATCTCAGACAATTTGTTTAGCATACATATTGAACAAGTATGGTGAAAGGATATGACCTTGATGCACACGTTTCATGATTTTAAACCATGCCGTATTCCTTTGTTCTAGTCACATCACTGCCTTTTGATCCATGTGCAAGTTCCCCCTGAGCGCAATGAAGTGTTCTGGAATTCCCATTCTTCTCAAAGGTATCCACAGTTGATTATGGTCCACACAATTCAATGTCTTTCAATAGTCCATGAAACATAAGTAAGCATCTTTCTAGTATTCTTTGCTTTGAGCCAAGATGCATCTGACATCAGCAATGACATCCTTTGTGTCATGCCCTCTTCTCAATCCAGCCTGAAATGGCGGCAGTTCCCTGTCGATGAACTGCTATAACCAGTGTTGGATGATCTGAAGAAACTTCTATTTATGTGAGATGTTAGTGATATCACTTTTTAGGTTGAACTTTCTGTTGTGTCTCCTTTTTTGGATTGGGCCATAATACGTATCTCTTCCAGAGAGTTGACTGCGTAGCTGTCTTACAGATGTCCTGCCACAGACAAGCTGGTGCTCCCAGGCTTCCTCAGCTCTCTGAAGCATTTCAAGGCGTCTTCCGTCAACTCCTTCAGCCTCATTTTTAGATAAAGCATGCAGTGCAGCTGGAGCTTATTCCTTCAGCACAATTGATTCTGGTCCAAATGGTGGAATCTTGGCCCATTCTTTTTGGTACAGGGATTCTGCATATTCTTTCCATCTTCTCTTGATGCTCCCTCCAGCAGTCAATATTTTGTCTATAGAAATTTTCAGAATTTCAACTTGAGGCTTGAATTTTTCCTTGAGTTCTTTCAGTGTCGGATTTGCTGAGCATGTTCTTCCCCTTTGGTTTTCGAATTTTAGGTCCTTGCACATTTTGTTATAATACATGGCTTTTTCTTCTCTAGCTACACTTTGAAATTTTTCTATTCAACTCCTTGACTTCATCCTTTCTTTTGTCTACTCTGGGATTAAGAGTAAGTTTCAGAGTTTCTTCAGACATCCACTTTGATCGTTTGCTTTCCTCATGAATGATGGTTTTAATATTCTCCCACAGCTCATAAGATTTTCTGTCATTAATGTTCAATTCATCAGTTCTTTTCTTGAGGTATTCTCAAAATTGATGGCTCAAGGTCACATTTTTACTCTTGCGGATTTCTTTAATTTTTTTTCACTTTTATCCTTAATTTATATATGATCATTTTGTGGCCCCTAGTCTGGTTTTAGCTGCTGATTTTGAACTTCTCCATTATGTCTTCCCATAGATGTTGTCAGTTTGATTTCTATATATTCCATCTGGGGAAGTCCATCTACATTGTAGCCTTTTGTGTTGTTGAAAATAGGTATTTGCTATGAGCAAGTCACTGGTTTTGCAAAATGTTATCATGTGATCTCCAGCTTCATTTCTATCACCAAATCTATATTTTCCAACAGCTATTCCTTCTCTTTGTTTCCAACTTTTGCATTCCAATCACCAATAAGTATCCATGTATATTGATTGCATATTTGATAAATTTTCAACGAAAGGCATGTGTAGCATTCTTCAATTTCTTCATCATTATTTTTTGTGGTTGGTTAATGAAATTGAATAATAGTTTTATTGATTTGATTTCCTTGAAGGTGGGCAGATATAATCTAACCACAGATAACATTGTACTTCATGATGAATTTAGTATAAGGTGACCAGACATCCGCTTTTGGTGGGACAGTCCCAGTTTTTGGCGTTTTTAAAAAGTCCTGATTTTTGGAAAGAATGCACGACAAGCTAGGTAACAGTCTATTTGGTCTATATAGACCAATTTTTTAATCATGAACACCCCCCGCCTCTGGTCATGGTGTCCCGCTTTAAATCTGGTCACCTGAATTTAGTAAGCTACTCTATGACAATGAATGTCATGCCATTCCTCTTGATTGTGTTATTCCATGCATATGAAATCATATGATTTTCTGATTCAAAATGGCCAATGCCGGTCCATTTCCGCTCACTCTTGCCTACGATATCAATCAATCTTTATATGTTCCATTTCATTTTGACTACTTCCAATATTACTGAATTCATACTTCACAGATTCCAAGTTCCAATCATTAGGATGCTTTTGCAGCTGTTTCTCTTTACCTTGATTTATGCCCCATCAGCAAATGAAGATTCTGAAGATCCCACTCCCACAGGGTTTATGCAAACCACATCATTATGGTTCACTCCGCTCTAGGAAATGAGCTCCTCTTCATTCACATTGCCCATGCTCTCAGATCTGAGGGCTGATCCTCTATCTTCAACAATGTTTTTCTTCTTTCTTTTTATCCCATTACTTTAGATTTAGTCCATATATCATTTTCTTCCATAGTTAAATCACGTACAGCAGAATTGTACAATTACTATCACAATCAGTTCCCAAACATAATTTTTCTATATTCATTCCTTGACATCATCTCCCCTTTACCCTACAATCACTACTGCACCTCTTTCTCACCAAAACCCTTGTTCCATTTGCTATCTCTATATGTTCATCAATCCTAAGATTCCTATATTGAAAAAGAGAGAAACATCTAACACAACTTCAACAGGGTGAGCCCCCCAAAAACATAACACCCTAACATGAGATACACCACATTAGATACACCCTAATATGAACAAACAAAACAATGCAAACAATGTACAGAAAATTTTGGAAACAAGATCAAGCCCAACATGCATCCTAGGGGGGTCTGTTGACAAAGTTTTAATTGTTCAAAACAGATTTATACCTTTGATCTTGTATACTCAACACTCTAATGCAATATCTTTAGTAACCACATCCCTCTTATCCCTCAAGTGTGGATAGAAGGAGTTCTTCAGAGGCTTATTTCCTATGTGGTTCCACAAATGAATCTTGGGCTCCCACTCTCATCCACAACCTTCTTCTGCAAACCAGATTCTCACACTTTAGGCTCTGATACAAATCCCTTTTTTGACTTCAGATTATGTGATTCATAACCCTTTGGTGACTGATGATGGCATGCTTTTTCCATGTGGACTTAGTTGACATCTCACTTAGATGGCTGCCCGTTTGGAGATAAGTCTTTAAGACCCCAGATGCTATTTCATCTGATATATGGGCTATTTCATCTACATTCTTCACCACCTTTTGCTGTTGCACCCGTCTCTTCTGTGTTCTTTTCTGAGGATGAATATCACGTAGGACCATGATGTAAGAACTAATTGTTCTGACATTGGAGCTAGGATTTCGTGTAAGCCCAATTCCCAGTCCTGGATCTATGTTTTATTTTTTATTACTTGGATGTTAATACAAATGTTATGCAATTCCACAGTTCAGTCACATAAAACAGAATTATACCATTACTTTCATAATCAGTTTCCAAACATACTTTTTTGCCAGGACTCCTTACCATTGTCTCCCTTTTATCATGCCCATGCCTGAACTAGCCCCTTCCTCGCCAATATCTGTGTTCTACTTGCTATCCCTACAGATTCATCAATCCTGGCTTTCCTTTAATGAAAAACAGAAAAAACAAGACCACAACTTGAAAAGGCTATACCCCCAGAGATGTATCTCTGTGATACTCCCTAATATGAACAAACATAAACCAAATAAAACAGTGTGTTGATCACAGGGTTTCCAGCATAATACATATCTTAATCCAGCATATAGGGCATTTACATAACAAGACCATATTTGTCCACTTCCAGCAATTCACCAAATTTGATACAGCTGTCTTCTGTTTCCTCAGACACCATGTATTTTCTGACAAAAATCCTCAGGTTACAAGTGTGTCTGAGATAGAGTCCAAATCACCCAGTGGAGTTTCCGCATCAGATCTCACTAGGGCAGCCTCTGAAATAAGGATCAAAGATTCGGGATTGTGTCCCAGTGCCCCTTGGCACCTGGCCTTGTCCCCAGGATTCATTCAGAAGCCTGCTCAATGTTGTCCATCTGGTGCTTCCCACCAAAGGCACTCCCTACGTGTCCCCCAAGCATTTTAGCCATTCTTCCCCACAACTGGAATTCAGTCCTTGTTTTCCTAGCAGCAGAAATGCATTTTTCCCTCCAGACTTGTTTTCCTCCTTTCCTCTCTCCTGTGTTGTTCTTCGTGTCAGTATTCTTCCTCTATCCAACAGGGTTGTCACCTGGGAAGGAGGACAGGTTCTCAAGAGGCATCTCCCCTTCCCCTTTACCATTTGATCCTGGCTGACATGAGGTGCCCTCTGGCCTACTGACCTTCAAAATCCCTACCTAGAGCAGATGTGGTATGGTTCATTGACCCTGGTCAGGCTCTCTACCAGGCTGAGTGCCTTCCCACCCCAGCCAATAAACTGGGTGTCTGTCAGCCTGAGTGTGTGACCAGTTTGCTGTTGTTCTTAGAGAAGTGGAATCAATACAGTATTTGTCCTTTTGTGCTTGACTAACTTCATTCGGCATAATATCAATCTTCCAGTTCCTTCCAGTTTTGAGGTGCTTCTTGGATTTAACACTGTTTTGGGGACGATGCGTAGTATTCATGTGTATGAACCAGGGTTTCTACATCTAATCGTCTACTGATGGGAATTTAGGCTGTTTCCAGGTTCTTGCTGCTATGAACTGTGCTGTGATGAACATGGGGAGCAAACATCTATTCGTGATCTGCTTCCTTTTTTTTTCTTTTATTCCACAGCTGAACCAATGACAGAGAGCGGACAACTTCTCACCCCATCATAGCTGCCCTTTATGACCAGAAAATAAAGACCGATGCTCCTACTACCAACCAGTTACTTCACCTAAGGAGTGCTGTCAAACTAGCATCCAAGGCAGCATGCACTCACCCAGATAGAGCAGAGCAAAATTCTGGTTGTACATACCAACATGTAATCAACAAGTAAGCACAACTCCAAAATGTCTCAAAACAACAGACAACTGCAAATCAAGAACAGAAACAGGACAAGGACAAATAGCAAGCCACCAAAATAAAAAAAATAAATGAATCAATCAGAAAATCTCATTGATGAAGAATAATGCCTGCAGAGGAATTTTTAAAACTATGTATATTTCAAGAAAACCACAAACAAATTAAGAAAAAAAAAAACCCAGACAACACCATGCATGAATTCAAGAAAACAATGCAAGTGGAATATGATCAAATAAATCGACAATTTGAGACCATACACAAACAGCAAGTAGTAATCCATGAGATTAATATTAAAATTTTGCAAGGAACAAAGAGTAGTATTCAATCAATTATAGAATCCAATTAACTGTATGCTAATTTGGTGAATAAAAATAAAAACCCAAATACTAATTTATGTGAGGAAAAATTTAAAAAAATATTAAGAAAGCTTAAGAATTATGTGGGACATGATCAAGAGAATCTATTTTCATATGTTGAAATTCAGAATAGAAGGAGGCCACAAACAAACAAAGAAACCCCACACAGGGTAATGTTGAACCGTTCGTATTTGAAAACTTTTCAGATATCACGAAAGACAAAAAGGTATACATTCATGAAGCTCCAAATTTTAAGCTGGACAATCCACTTAACAAAAATAAACTACTGTATTTTTCCTTTGATCTGTAAACAGGTTTATTTATTTTGCTAAATATTTATTAAGAAGCTTATATAGATATAAACTTTTATATAATGCATACGCACATAGGCAAAACAATACTTCTTGTCCGTTGACTAATCAAGACACATGCATTCTCCACGGTGAGTGTATACCAGTGCTATGAAATTACAAACCGTCTGAGATATTACTTACTGACACGAACGCATCTGGGAGAAGGGGACCAGTCCTGCTCCGTACATGTGATGGAGGTGTGTCCGTTCGGGAGACTGTAGCCACGATTACACCGAATATTTACAGACTGGCCTTGTAGATAATAACGCTGTGCATGATAAACATATCCATTTTCCACTTCATACAAGTGACATTTTCCTAAGGACCACAACAATAATAGTAGTAATAAGTTAAAAGTGCAAATCAGGTCAGAAAGTGTATTGGAATTTATTTCTGCAGTGTTTTAATAAGCGCATGTAAGATTCTAAAACTAATGAATTAGAAGACAGAAAGTCAGGCGACTCCAAAATATGTTTTAGAAGAAAAATATATATTCAGAGCTATTTACGCTAAGTTTGTATAATTCAAATATTTGCAGTATAACTCGGGGATATTTTTATACATTTTCTCCTCTATTTCTCATTTGAGTTTCATGAATACTCATTCACAAAAGCACACGACTCTTTGGGTTTTTGCTGCGACCACTCTTCTGAAGGCTCCATATAATGGTACAAGATACAATTGCAATCACTTCTGAGCTCTTCCCGCTGCTCTTGAAAGAGTCAGCCATATCCAATTTTAAGGACGTTCACTCACTGAGGCATGGGACTTCTGGCGTCCATCCTTCTCTCGTGCAGGTAATGTATTCCCAAGAAGACTGCGAAGGTGTCACAAAACCCGAATCACAGGAGTAGTAGTAATATTTCCCTGTTGCTACTGGAAAGTACGGTCGATATCTCTCTGCATGATGCAGATGCCCATGATTGATTTTTGGAAAAGCACAAGGCTGCCCTTGGAATAAAAATAAAGAGTGCAAATCATATTTTATCTTAGTAATTAAATTTTCACGGAACATAGAAGTTATATCACTGAGATACTGGAGATCATCTTTGCTGATGAGGATGAAGTTACCTTTGATTGATCTAATGATGTATACCATTATGTATGTACTCTCTAAAAAGACAATTGCAAGACCAGTGAGCTGGTCTCATTGAGGACACCTCTTCCTAACAGTGGACCATTCTGTTAAAGGACCAAGAGGCTAAATTTACCATCCAGCTATCTGTCTGCTCTTCTTTCTTTTTATCCCCAGCAGAAACCAGAATACTACTTGCTATTTGCCTCCATATCTACTCAGATAGAGCAGGGTATATGAGAAATTTTAGAGTAAGAATAATTGAAATATACAAGGAGTTAAGACTGAGCTAAAGTTTTGATAATTTCTCATTTTAATTGAGGATAAGGTGTTTCTTTAAAGTTTTATAAAATATTTACTTGTGAATCAAGCAAAATGCAATTGTATTTTATTAAATTATTCTATTAAGTGTAATTTTAGCTTATGTCAATAAATTCTATTTTCTTTATCAACAGGACAAGCCTATTTTTCAGAACTTGTGCTATATTTATAGGATAATGTAAAGATATAATTCTAAGACCAGACAATTCAATTTTCCACTACATATGATTCTTCCATTTACAGAAAACATTGTTGTTAGCTGCCATCATCACTTATCAAGTTACAACACCAATTATGTCAGTTGAGATCCCATCACTTAAAAAAATTAATTTAAAAAATAATGCCTGGCACATCTGTATAAATGTTCATATGTACTATTTTTCTTTAGGTTGGGGAATGGACCTCAATCTGTTCCATTAATTCTAATCAACTCTTGTATAAACAAACAAAAAATATAAAATAAAGAGAGAATACACTGGGAATCAGCAAGGAATTATTGGAATGTAAAATTAAAGGCACGTTGTTGTCGTTAGACAACGTTGAGTCCATTCTGATCCATGGTGACCAATGCACGACAGAACAAAGCACTGCTTCCCTGCACCATCTTCACTCGTTTGAGCCCATCTGTGTGTCCACTGTGCCCGTCCATCTTGGTGCAGGTCTTCTTACGCTTCAATGACCCACTACATTTCCAAGGAACGTCTCCTTCTGCGGGGACTAGTGTCTCTTGATGAAACGTTTAAAGTATGTTAGATGAAGTCTCACCAACCTTGGCTCCAAGGAGCGTCTGAGTCTACTTCTTCCAAGTCAGCTTTGTTTGTTCTTTTGGCAGTCCAAAATATTCGCAATATTTTTAATCAGCACCAAAATTCACATTCACTGCTTCTTCTTTGGTCTTCCTTATTCCATGTCATTGGTTCTCAACCTCCCTAATGCCGCAACCCTTTAATATAGTTCCCCATGTTGTGCTGACCCCCAACCATAAAGTTATTTTCGTTGCTACTTCATAACTGTAATTTTGCTACTGTTATGTATCAGGCAACCCCTGTGAAAGGGTCGTTCAACCCCCAAAGGGGTCGTGACCCACAGGTTGAGAACCACTGTTCCATGTGAAGCTTTCACATGCGTATAAGACCATTGAAAATATTATGGCTTCAGTCCTACAAACCCTTGTTCTCCTTTTTTTCTTTTTTCTGCAGCCAAACCCTTGTTCTCAAAGTGACATCCTTGCTTTTCAAGACTTTAAACAGAATTTGTGATGCAGATTTACCCAGTGAAATTAGTCATTAACTTGTACAACTGAGATTTAAATCCTAGTCCCCAGATTTTCAGTGCAAGTTTGCTTGTCCACCTCATTATTATGTTTCATAGGATGAATAAATAAAATAGTTAGCAGAAAAAAATTTCCCAAAGGTACAAAATGGATACATGACCAAAAGTAATTTCCTTATACCACATGTGTGAGCCCCTATATAATCATTTCTCATTATTTATTTGGAATTCTGAACGCTTGATTTCAGGGTCCCTAAGGTACCCAGTAGAGAACTCTGAGTTACTGGTGGGTTCTTCTTTGACTTCAAGCCACAAGTTCAGCAGTTCAAAACCACTGGCCACTCTATGGAAGAAAGATGAGACTTTCTACCCCCATGATGATTTATAACCTCGGGAACCCCCAGGGGCAGTTTTACTCTGTCCTGCAGGGTCACTATTAGTTGGAATTAACTTGATGGCAGGGAGTTTGTTTTGGGGTGGGCATGTTTGGATCTGGGTTTTGTCACTTTTACAGGATCTTTCCCTGAAGTGAATGCAAAATTCCACATACAGTCTGACCATCATTAAGATCCACAGAACTAAGAATAGACTCTTGCACCTCTTTCCCACTTAACAGAGACTGTGGTTTCATTAAAGGCTTTTCTTTCAGTGTTGGTAACAATACAATGCTAACTCAAACTGATCTTTAAAAAAGATTAAAATACTGACTGATTGTATAATGATTGCTAAGAAGTCTGTCCAAGTGCAGTTGATTCCGTTCATCTAATCCCATATCATATAATAATTGCTGCAACATTTTCACATTATTGGAATCATTCTAGCATTTGAATGGAGAATCTCTCCTAATTCATATTCATGTTCATGAGTGAATTTGTTCTGAATGTCTCCTAAATTTCTAGACTATATTATGGCATAAATTATTAATGGGATAATTATAGAAACAGAGTCCTGCACCTGATCTTCATGTAACATTTAAAGACATAACCAACTATCTGATGGACAAGACAGTTTCTCTATTTTGTCCCCAAGAATTCTAGAAGGTCCTTTGTGGAAGGCCCAATGAAATTTGGTCTGAATTCACCCATAGATGGTTGGGCTGCTCTCTCATTAGTAAAATAAAGCATAAAAATTATTTAATATTTTCCATATAATTCCTGTTCATTTTGAAATCAGTTTCAGAGTGATAGTAGCTTTCTTTGCTAGGAACTTAGACATTTGTTCATTTATCTTAGGATTGTATCTGTCATAATATTGAAGTATTAGGCCTCATTTTTTATCACTATTTATGTATTTTATTTCCTGGAATATCCAATGTAATGATGGTATATAGTGTACTGTAAGATAGAAACAAACAAAAAATTAAGAGTGAAAATCCAGAAATTAAAAACAAAACTTACAAAGGACAGAGAAAGCACCAGTATACTGAGTCACAATTTGCTTTATGTAATAATTACTTAAAATTATAAAGCTTTTTCAACACCTCTTTCAAATCATGGTGCCTCATTTCCCTCCTATTGAGTGTGTGCTGGACTTAGTTTCTCATGTCTAAGGTATGGATATGGCAGAAGTTGGAATCACTATTAGTTGGAATCAACTTGATGGCAGTGAGTTTATTTGGGGCGGGGGCATATTTGAGTCTGGTTTTTGTCTCTTTTACAAGATCTGTATGTCTCTGGTAACTGTTGTTTCTGTTGATTCTTGTTCTTGTTCTCGTTAGGTGCTGTGGAGTCTGTTCTGAGTCAGAGTAGTGACCTTATGTGCAAGAGAACAAAACAAAACACTGCCTGGGACTGGCCCATCCTCCTAATCGTTCTTGTGTTTACATCCACCATTTCAGCCACTGGTCAATCCCTCTGGTCAAAAGTCTTCCCCTTTGTGCCGCTCCACCACTTTATCAAGCATGGGTTCCTCCTCATAACACGCCCAGAGCAGCTGTGAGGAAAGTTAGCTGCAACTCAAGCAGTGCCTGGAGGGTCCACGTGTCAAGAAGCTGATGCCTCTTCCTCAAATCCACGTGAGTGAGCCACCTTGGAAGCAGATGCTCCAGCCCAGTCAAGCCGTCAGGTGATTGCGGAAACATTGCAATCATCTGGTCAGCTTACTGGAGAGAGTCTGGAACAGAACAAAGAGCTAAGCCCGCTTCCAATTGCTGACTGATAAAGATCAGGAGATGATAAAGGTTTGTTGTTTTAAGCCAATACATATTGAGATGAATTCTGTTGCACAGCAATTGATCAGTAGCAAAGTATTAGGTGCTACTGTTATTCCTCATGCTTTAATTCTGATATTGGAAGAGCAATATTATTGATAGAAATACATGTTCCTATTCACACATACATATACACAATTTTGAGTGATTAAACAAATTAACAGCATTTAAAACATATACATGCTCCTTAAAAAGCTTGGAATGCTTACTTTACATAGAATTGCAAAGGGGTTCTAATTTACGTACACGATCAGAAAAATGTATGCTTTTCTTGTGGTTATGGCTTTTCTATGTAGTGGTAATTCATTTCAGGATTTGAAAAATAGATCAGGACATCATTGCAACTTACAACTACATCTCGGCACAGGTTCCCAGCCACGACTAGTGCACAGTGCTGTATTTCCTCTGGTTGTAGGATAAAAGCCACCTTTACAACTGTATCTGATTTCATCGTCACTTCTGTGTGTGATCCTTTGAGGTTCGAAGAAACCATTTGCAATATTAGGAGGATTACATATGACTTCTGAAAAAACAAACAGAGTTCCGTTTATGAAAAACATTTTAAAGTAGAGGTTATTTATCCTAAGTCCAATAAGCACAGTCTTGTGTCCTTCCTGCTATATCTCTCAATATCCCAACACAATATTGATTATCTGCTGTAACTGTTCCCTTGGGACATGATCGTTCTATTTCTACAAAGTCCTCATACTCCCCATAACATTCCATCTCTGCCAACGATCTCCCATATCACTTTAAATATTCCCTTCATTCCCTTCACTCTCTTTAGTGAAAATTTTATTTGTCACAATAAGTATTTATACGAATTCTGGGTTTAGTCCCTCCAGACATATGGTTGTATTACACAACCTTAACATTTTGATGCAGACATGGCCAACTTGCAGTGACCAATGAAAGGAGTGGGGAAGTCACATAAGTCACTAAGGAGGAAGCTTTAGAAACCATGGTGTGACTTTGTATGTACCCTTTCCCGTGGCTCTAGTGATTAGGGATGCACACTGAGAGATATCCTATCAAGTATGTATTAAATTATCATAAAGAATAGAGGTGCCTTCTAAACTATATTGGAAATTAAGCATGAATAGAAAACACTCTGATTTATTAGACTACTGAGATTTAGAGATATGTTTTTGTTAGTGTGATTTTCTATAGCTATATTCTAATTAAATTGTGCTGAGAAGTAGACTCTGCTTTTCTAAACATTAATTATAATTAACCATCCTCTGACCTAGTCTATCTCAATTGAAAAAGTCCCTATTTATTCCTCTACATCAAACGCCAAAGTTCAACAATGAAAAAAATGTCGTTTTTTCAAATTGATTATCATTCCTTTTAAGTATTGCAGTACAAAAGTGTCATGATTGTTTATATTGACACCATGTTGTAATTTTGACTAAAAACCTGCATAGAAGCTCAGTATTTCCATGAACTCATGCAAATGCCCCTAATTTACTTTTTTTGTCCCAAATGTATTGCCCCAGAGTCACCTTACTTTCTTGAAGCCACTTCACTCATTTCTCATCATTAGCAGTTAACAAAGCCCAAGAGCATCGTTTTTCTTGGGGTCTTTGTTCTTTGTTCTGAGGCCTCTTCCTGGAGTTATTTGGGGAGTTGATTCAGAAAATTTCATTGGATAGATTGCATTAGCTCTAGTTTCTTAAATACGGGTTTCAACTTTATTTTCTGTTTTTAGTTATTCTACTGTATTAATTTATCATCTTAGTTTTAAATATGAGAAGAATTCAGACACACAAATTACAGGATTGGATACAAAGGTAAGAAATATTTTTAAATGAATTAGGTATTAAGGGACTTCTAAGGCAAGCTCTATATGTAGACCCATGGTAACTAGTTAGTTAGACATTGAGCTGCCAATCATAAGGTCAGTGGTTCAAACCCATCAGTCATTGTGCAGCCGTAAAAAGACTTAAATGTTTGGAAAGACCAAAGGGGAAGTTATTCTCTGTGCTATACGGTGACTGTGTTTTAGAATTGATTAGTTGGCAACAGGTTCTTCCGTGAGCTATGGGAGGCTGTGTGTTCTGTTCAGAGACTGCTAGTTGGATATTGCAAAGCCAGAACACAGTTTAAGAAGAGTGGGAAATATTTTTTAAAAATTCAAAAACACATATTTGAAAGCTGGTAGGGCTCTTGAGAATTTTGAAGATATAAGACTCCGTAGTAATTTTCATCAATATTTTGGAAATCTAAGTTTTCTTCTTCAAATTGTACAATAAACATTTCATAATACATTTTAATATAGAGAAGTCAATGGATAATTTCTGTTAAATATCTCAGGGGTGAGGTTGACTCCAAGCTTCTTTATAAGAAAAATTCTAGCTTTTAAGAGTTTCAGTGCACAGGAAAAGAAGTTGTGCTTTATTACAACATTGAAATATTTTAATTTGAATAAAGTAGTTTGAACTCTGACAGACCCTTATGTGTTTCAACACATTTAAATTTATTGAAATAAACTCACTACCAGTCAGTCGATTAAATCTCATAGAAAACAAGTAGGACAGAGTGGAACTTTTCCTGTGGGTTTCTGAGGCTGCAAGTCTTGACGGGAGCCAAGAGGCTCATCTCTCACAGAGTGGTCGGTGGTCTCAAATAGGGGCCTTATGGTTAGCAGTGACCCTTGAGAAAAATCCCTAGTTCGTGTAATTTGCACTGTTCACTACAGGTTTGGATCAAAGGTTGTCATGTGAAGTACAACTTGACCACCACGGTCTTTTGTTTCTCTTCTGCTCCCAAGTTGGATAACACTGATGTTTGTTTCATTGATGTTGGCTACCTTCAAAAGGAGCATACTCATTCTTCTCATAGATGCTTCTAAATATCTCAAGACTAGTATTTTCATGTGATAGCTTTTTCTTCTTTCTCTTCTTCTTACAGTGTGATTTTTTTTTTAAACTTCAACTATCTATACTCATATGCTTTTGTCTTGACTATGATAGTTTAAACCATCCTTTTAAAAACACATCATGCTTCTTAGAACACAATATTTCAGATATACATTTTTTATGCACAAAGAATAGCTGAGATTAACCTTTTGGTTGAACCTACTACCATTAAGAAGTCCACCTTAGTTAGATTATTTCTGTAAGCACCTATGTCATTGTTGATTCATATTATCCTTGTAGTTAATTAAAATGTCCTTTTACATCTTCATCTCCAAGGTAGACTCCCACCCTCCTCTGATTCTTCCAATTAATTGATTTTTCCATCTGGAATTAATATGATTTGCTCTTTTAAGCAAAAAAGGATATTCAAAGAAGACAGCAATTGTTTAGGAATAGATTATGCCTGGGACTTAGGAAGGCTGCTATAGTTCTGGCTGGAAATATGCTTCATGACAATGAACTAGCTACCTAGTAAAGTATTAAAAATTTCTGGCCTTGTTTATTTCTATTTTCAAAATGAGAGCCTCATATCAATTTATTTCAAAGTAGATCTCTCCAATAAAAAATTATGTTCTATATTTTTCTTAGATGAAATATTTATTCTAACAATACTGACACCTATAAACTTAATATTACATTTGAGAGAAAACTAATTGTTCATTTTAAAAAGATACTACAAATAGAAATATTTGATAAAATTATTTAACACAAGAGGTAGAGCGAGCCTATACCATTACCTTTGCATGCCGGAGTTGGACTCCACCCGAATTTGGTGCACACAGCATCCCCTCTTTCACTGTACTCAAAGCCCTTGTTGCATTTATATTGAAATCTCTCATTCTCTTTATACTTTTTGTCTGGTGATATAGAATACCCATTTGTGATTTCTTGTATTTTGCAGGAAATTTCTAATTAGAAGAGAGTGAATTACAGAATGTTCATTATAAATTTAAGGATGATGACCAACATAAAACTACATAAGAACACAACATTTTTTATTACATTTTCCAGCCAAGGAAACCAAATAAAAATTCCATTTTGACTTGAATGTTTTATGACCAATTTATCTCTTATTCTTTTCTTTCAGTTTTGATGACACTAATGTATTGACTAATTTATTTAGCAATTTTCTTTGTTGAGTGGATAGGTTGATCATTTTTAAATAAATGGTGACAGGTAACATTCTTCAAATATACACATAAATTACATAATATAAATATTTATTGTGATAAGTATCTCTCTAGAGAACCCTGTCTAACACAGTATTTTTACTAAGCTGCACGTTTTTCAGTTATCAGTGGACTGAACTCTTTACCAATAAAATTGATTCAGTTCCTTGTCACTACATTTCTGAAAAGTAATTGACATTTTTATTTCATGACTTCATAAAGCAACCCAGAACCTTGCACTGGCCTATCTCTAATCCATCATTTGTCTTCTTTCTATTTTCATCATACAATAGGGTCTCCATGAACAATAAGTAGGCATCAGTGAATGCCATACTCCTTGAAGTCTCAATACATTTGAGTCTTCCTCCAACGGAAAGCATTTAACATCTTTAACTTCTTCTAAAATTCTCCTTGAGGATTTTCTTAAGTATCTGCAACTCCAGGAAGCTTTTACCAGGCATAGAAATATAGTAAATGTGACATCCTCCAGCCCCATGCCATGAGAGTTTGGAATACATGCAGCATTTGCTTGGATGAATAGTATTATCATCATCATTGACTCCATGATATAATTCTTTTAGAAAGGGTTCCTAAGGAATGAAATGTTTCTGCATAGTTCTAACTTTGGGACTGGAAAGAATTTAGAAACTTTGATGATGTTAGAAAACAAAAACTGAAGAAATTTCTGCCAAATTATTGGTAAAATGAAGTATGGTTCAATGTCAAATAAATTGACCACACTATTTTGAAAAAAAGGCCAAAATCATGAATTTGATCATAGGTCAGCAATATTACAACTAAATCTTGGCTTACAGTTTACTAAAGAATTATTTTAAAAGGCAAAGATTCGTTTAGTGTATTCAATTCAATTCATCCAATAGTTACCTGAAACTCAGTGCAAGATATCAAATGCAAAACAAACCCACTTGTTAGAAGTGCTATTTAAAAATAGAACATCTTCATAACACAATGAAGTGAACCAATTATAAATGCATTATTGCTTCTTAAATAAACATAAATATGTATGTGGATATATAATTATAAATATATTCAAATGCATACACAATGTGGAGTTCAATATTACAGTATTATAGCCTGAAGCAAAGATACTTAGCATTCTATTTCACCTATAAGAACCAAGTGCATTCTACTGATTATTAACAGCATCATAAATCTGTCATTTATGTTTCAGTATGATAGGGTAAGTAATTTGATTTCTTTGGACCACCATTTCTTCAAACATAAAATACAAATGATAATGGCAGACACATTTAATAACTTTTAAAAGGTAAAATGAGATAGCACATGTAAAGTACTACCAATTACAAAAATAATACATGCTCAATTAGAAGTCAGTTATTAGTATTACATTTTCATTTATAATGGACAATGTGTTGAAATATATTTATAAGAAAAACTAAAAACAACCAAACTATCAAGTGAAATATCAATGCATCTTACCCACACATCTTGGCACTGTTCCACTCCATGTCCCATCTGCTGAACAATGAATTTCTTTAGGCCCATCTAGCCGGAAGCGTGCATCACACTCAAACTGGACCACCTGTCCGTAAGAATACTCCTGGTCTGGTTCCAGTGCACCACTGATGACCCTTCCATTTTCTGGTTCTGTTACGGGTTCACACTTAACAACTGAAAAAATAAATGTAACTTTGTTCCAACAGAATTAAAAACTTTACCATAAAAATCTGCGTGTCTGTTTGTGTAAGTGAAACATTCCTACAAAATCAGAGAAGCTTTTATTAAATGAAAATACCAAAAAGTGAAGCCATTGTTTCCTGAATATCCTCCCTTGATGGCGCTACACATGCTCCATTTCTCTAAGCCTACAGGGTCACTGGGAGTCAAAACTGACTGGGTGGCAGTGGGTTTTATAGTGTGAACTATTCCCCGAAGAATTTGTGCCCTTATATTTATACACGTTAGACTGTCACGTTAGGCATCCTCCAGGGACTCAAATTGTGTTATTTTTAAAGGGTTGGGAACAAAAAGACGTCTGGATGGGGCTAGTTAAGGGACATGGGCTGGATGGATTAAGAATTTTCAATGAAATTCTTGCTACTTTTGAAGAATGAGTAGGTTCAAAGTCACGATTCCTTTAGCCAAATGCCATTTAAAATTTTCTGAAAACTTTAAAAAATAATAAGCTCCTGTGACTCAGATGTGCTCTTCAAAAAATCATAAAAGACTTGAAATTGGTCTTTGACTCTCGTTTTCATGATGAGCAGAGACTGGGATTCCTAACTCAAACTCAAAAACAAGATCTACATTTTACATACTTTCTGTGTTTGCTTTATTGATTAATAAGAAAGGGAAGGTCTTTCCTTTATTTCTTATTTCTGCTACTTCTCAGTAAAGACTAAGACTGTCACAAAATCTTCCTTCATAAAAGTGGGAAGCTATACTTAAATCTTTTCATCTGCTTCTGCTTTTAGCAGAGATCTCTGCAAGTGGTAGGTTATTGGAGAAATTTGTGAAGCTGGAATTCTGATTTCCATTGGATAGTGACCTAGATGTTTGAATAAGAAAAAATGTAATCATACATTTGAGGATATTTTAATGTAAGACATCTTGAAAAATATTTCATAGTTTAGGTATTTAAATATATTTGTAAAACAATGCCACATCTACCTTCACATAAAGGAATGTTATTACTCCATCCATCTGGTTCACATTCACGGTAATCAATTGAACCTAGCAGTTGATACCTGAAAGTTCAAAAATAACAGATGTGTTAGCTAATGTGTGTGCATATGCAGTTTTAGAATCAAGGAAGTTCTATTTGTTCAAACAATAATAGCACGTGCATTGATGCTTCCTTCTTCATTCTCTCCTTCCTTTTTTTCTATCTGCTTCCCTTCTTCCCTTTCTTCCACTCAATTTCTTTTATTTACATTTTCATAAAACACTTTTATTAGCATATATTTCACATATCGTATAATCCAATACGTCAAACATATTAATAAGAGTTGTACAGTAATCTCTACAATCAAATTTAAGGCATTCACCTCTTTCTTGTATTCATTTTCATCAACCCTCTACCTACCCCCAAGCTCCCCCACCCTCAAGAAACCATCATTGCAATCATTGTCTTGGTAGCTCTACTCATTCTGGATTTCCTATACAGAAAAACCTAGAAAACAAAATACAGAAAAATAGAACAAAACCTGATTAGATTCTGCGTGATAGCAATGCTATTCACATCCCTGGTCTGTGATCAGAGGGGCCTGACTGTGTGAACCTTGAAAATGGATTTTTTTTGTATTAATGTGTATTAGTCTAGGTTCTTTGGAGAAACAAATCCACAGCAACTCATGTATAAGAGAGAGTTTTATGTAAAGAAAATGTGCATCACGAAAACATCCCAACCCAATGCTGCCCAAGCCCACAAGTCCAACATTAACCCATTAACTCAACACCTGTTCACAAAGTCCTCCACCTCAAAAAACAGAGGCAATGATACCGACTGCAGGAGGAAAGCTGAGTCAGTGAACGAAAAAGCATCTCAGCACTAGCAGGAGTCTCCACACGGCTGCTCCAGCACCCAGGGCTGCATCGGGATAGGTCCATGTAGCTTCTCCTTGGGGGTGTCTTGTAGGAAGTCAATCTTGCAAGCTGAAGCAGGGAACTGCTAAGACAGCTACACCCGGTACGACCATCACAAAACAAGACCCGAGAAAAGCGAGGCTCACCACCCATTTATCCCTCCACCTTTCAATTAGCCCCACATGTGATTATTGACCAGGCTGGCACAATTAACTAACTCATAATGAGACCTAATTTATTTAACCATTATTTAATTTATTTAATCATTTATTTAACCATTCCCTATTGTTGGACTTTTAGGTTATTTCCAATTTTATAGCATTAAAAATTGCATTCTTTTTTTTCTTAGTCATTTTATTAGGGGTTTATACAACTCTTATGACAATCCATACATACATCAATTGTGTAAAGCACATTTGGACATTCATTGCCCTCATCATTCTCAAAGCATTTGCTCTCCACTTAAGCCTCTGGCATCAGGTCCTCCTTTTTTTTTGGGGGGGGGGGATGGGGATCACACTGTCATCCATCACCTTCTGCAAACCAGATGTTGATAATTTAAGCTCTGACACTTTTCCTTCCTTTAGATTTGGGTTATATTATTTACAATCCTTGGATCCCACAGGCTGGTGTGATTCTTCTATGTGAGCCTATGTGATGTCTCACTCAGATGACTGCTTATTTGAAGACAAACCTTTAAGACCCCATATGTTATTCTTTCTAATAGCCTGGCACCAGCTAGTTCCTTTACCACGCTTTGCTATAGCATCCATATATTCAATGCTATCTTCATGAGGGTGAGCACAAAGCAAAGCCATGTCATAAAAACTAATTGTCCTCATACAGGAGCTAGAATTAAGGGTGAGCCCCAAATCCATTCACACATCTGTTTCTTTCTTAAGAAAGATTCGCAGCCCTCTGGTGCACAAAGTTGGAATGATCATAGTATCTGGTTCATGACAAGATCTCATCTATATTTTGCAGTTACTTTTCAGGGAGCCCTGCTTGCACAGGAGGTAAACGCTTCACCGCTAACCCAAAGGGCTGCAGCTCCAGTCAATCAGCAGCACTACGGTAGACCAATGCAGCAGGAGCCTTTCATAAACACTTTGAGCACTTTTACTTTGTCCTCTATGGTTGAGATGAGTCAAAAATGAGGCTTGATGCTAATGGCTTTTGTTTTTGCTTTAATTAATTTGTTACACTTATAATGTAATAAGCTCCATGAATAATCACCAAGGAAAAGAGAAGTTAAAAAATTAGTAACCCATTGCTACACATATTTCTCCCTTACCCCAGTCCTGTTCTTACCTTTAACTCCTGTTACCGGGAGAGACACGCTCCTAAAAAAGGACCATTGTACTTGATAAAGGGGAGGGCAGCAAAAAAGAAGAAAACCCCTACAATATGGATTGACACAATGGCTGTCCCATGGGCTTAAATTTAAGAACAACTTTGAGGACGGTTAAGGACCAGGTATGTTTCGTTCTGTTGGACATCAGGTCTCTATGAGTTGGAACCAACTTGACGGCACCTAACAACAGCATCTTCTTCTGTAAAGGAACCTTGACGATGCAATGGATCAAGTTTTGGATTGCTAATTGCAAGATTAACAGTTGGAAACCACCTACTGCTTTGTGGGCTAACGATGAAGATTTCTAATCCACTTAAGAGTTACAGTCATGGGAACCCACGGCAGTCCTACTCTGTCTTAGATGGTCTATATGAGTCAGGATCAACTTGATGGCAGTGTGTTTTGGTTCTAATTTCCTGTACTTCATCATTGTGATATTTTGTGTATTTTACATTTTGGTCTAACTACATGATCAAGGATAGTGCCAAACAAAATCTTTTGTGTGATGTTTGTTTCAGTCATTTCCTCATCCTCATCCTAGCGATCTTCCCAGTGGCAATGAGGCCAGT
>NW_022111324.1:40687819-40688903 GCF_000313985.2 Echinops telfairi | reverse complement strand
GAAAACTCATGGCAGGTAGTCTGATCCATTTGGTTATGTGTAAGGTCCACAGTAATGATTGAGGGTTGGAATGAAAATGTGTTTCACATCGCTTCCTTGGGCAATAGAGAACTAATGTTAGTAAATGCTCACAACATCATAGGAGTCTGGATGGTTAACAAAACAGTTGCTGGCCCAAAGGGTGGAGGTTTGAGTTCACTCAGAGGAACTTCAGAGGAAAAGTGTAGGGAAACACTTCTGAAAAGTCAGCCATTGAAAACCTGACGGAGCAGTGTGAACCTGATACGTGGGAGGTTGTCATCAGCGGGTATTGGCTTAATAGTAATTGTTTGGTTTTGTATTTCAGTTATTTGTTTGTTTGCTTGTTTTAACAGTCTCACAGCAATTTTCTAATTACTTCCAGTAAGTCACATTCATTTCAGCAACCCTGTGATGAATATACTGTCAGAATATAGAATGCACAAGAAATAAAAGGAAAGAAAGACACAGTTATAAAAGGATGGAGCTTTGGAATGCAGACAGCTTTTAAATGACTACCTTTTCTGGTCTCAAGTCAAGAAGCAAATGGCAATAGAATAAGATTCAATTCCATCTCTTGATACTACTTACATTCGTGTCGTACAAAAGTATAGTAACTCTGGTTTCCCTCTGAAGCAAACTCTCTTCAAAAGAAAACTTGCTTTTGTGGGGATAACAGAGGAGCATAGTGATGTAGAGGGTTAGCCCTCAGCTGCTATCCGAAAGTCGGAGATTCAAATCCACTTGCCACTCTATGAGCTGTCCGCTTCCATGAACCTTTACACTCCTTATTGTTTTAATTAATCATTTTACCAGGGACTCATACAGATATTATAACAAGCCATTATCCAATGGTATCAATCACACCAGTATCTATGCTGCCATCATCATTTTCAAAACATTTTCTTTCTACTTGAGTCCGTGGTATCAGTTCCTCTTTTTAACCTTCTCTCTCCCAACCTCCCACCCTCATTAATCCTTGATCAATTATATATTATTATTGTTATTTCACATCTTACACCATCCGTTATCTTCCTTCACCCAAATTTATATTATTCATCTCTGC
>NW_022111324.1:40675358-40683634 GCF_000313985.2 Echinops telfairi | reverse complement strand
TTTGCAAAGTATGATGTCCTTTTCCAGGGACTGAAACATCTATCTTGATACCATTTTCAAAGGATACTTCTAAGAAGCATTCTGGCTGCACTTGTTCAGACACAGATTTGCTTGTTCTTCTGCCAATCCATGTCACGTTAAATATTTGTTTGGAAATGTCATAATACAAATGCATCAATTCTCCTCCAGTTTTCCTTATCCATTGTCCAACCTTCACATGCATAGGAGGCAATTGGAAACACTGTGGCTGGTGTCAGTTATGCCTCAGCATTCCAAGTGACATCCTGCCCTGAACACTTCAAAAAAATCTTGTCCAGAAAATTCTCCTAATGGAATATGGGGATTGTCTTCACTGCTGCTTGCATGAGGACTGATTGTGGGTCCAATAAAGCTTTTCTCCATTGTTTTCACGATGTTGTTTATCCATCCAATTGTAAGGATTTGGCTTTCCTTTACATTGCGTTGCAATCCATACTGAATGCTGTCTTTCATTTTCATTACCAAGTAATTTGAGTCCAACTCATTTTTGCAAACAAAATTGTGTCAACTGTATATTAAAAGTTGTTAATAAACCTTTCTTCCATTTTGAGACCACATTCTTGTTCCTGTAGTCCAGTCTCTAAAATTATTTTCTCACTATACAGATTGATAAATATGGTGAAAGGTTACAATCCTTACACACACCTTTTCTGATTTTAATCTTTGAAGTAATACCTTATTGTGTTCAAATGACTCCCTCTAGGTCCATACATGGGTTTTTCATGAACACAATGAAAATTTCTGGGATTCCTATCCATAGTGTGTTATGGTTCACACAAAAAAACAACCTGTGCATAGTCAGTAAAATACAAGTAAATAACTTTCTGATATTCTCTGCTGTTAATCCAGGTTCATCTGAAGTTAGCCCTGATATCTCTTGTATCATGTCCTCTTCTGGATCCAGATTGAATTTCTGGCACTCCCTATTAATATAATGTTGCCGCCATTTTTAATTATCTTCAGCAAATTTTGACATAGGTAAGATATTAATAACATTAGTTGATGATTTTCACATTTTGTTAACTCATCTTTCTTTGGAATGGGAACAAACATGGATTTTTCCTAGGTTGGTAAAACCTGGGATATCCAACTGTATGTATTCAATCAAATTTTTGACAATTTCCACTTTTCCTTGATTCATACTTTGTAAATTCCATGTTCTGATTATGAATATGTTCGCAGCTATTTATTCTCATTCTGAGTCATGCTTCATCAGCAGATAAAGGTGCTCCAACGTTAGTCCAGCCACATTATTCAGTTTAACTCGACTTTGAGAAGGCAATTCTTCTGCAGTCATGTTTTCAGGGCCTCCCAACATGCAGGGTTCCTCTTCCAGCACTATATCTGACAATATTTGTCTGCTTTGCATAAGGTTTTCAGTGACTATCCCTCCGAAGGGGATATTTCAAAACCCTTTCTTTGTCAGGAAATCTTCTAAAACATGAGTATCTGAAACCCTGGTGGCATAACTTCCAACACCACAATACCCAAGCCACCACGTTATGACAAACTGAGACCAGTGGTGGACAGACAAAAAAATGCTCACAGAAAAATAGATTAATCACTGAAAATGTAAATTAGTACATTTCTCATTAACTATCTCATGGCAGTTAATAGCTAAATTTAGGTTTTAATTGACTACATACCCCTCAGAACATGTATAAACAACTTTTGCTCCGTATACAAATTCTTTTCCTACTGTCAGCTCAAAAGAGCCAAAGGGAGTGTCTCCGGGATGGCCACAGGGCTTCCCTAGAATCAGAAAAGGGAAAAATTAGTACACAGTTAAAAGAAATATATGCTATGTAGGTGTTTCAGGACAAGGATATTTGATATGATGTTAGAGGATGGCACTGAAGATATGGAAACATTTTAAAGTACAGATTTTTGTATTTAAATTAGTTTGTATGTTTGCTCTTTTGAAGTTTTCCAGATCAGAACCCTTTAATAAATATAGTGTATTATTTTGCATGTAAATGATAATGTTGATTAAGCCAGCATTGCTACAATATCAATTTTTCAATATTTTTAGAAGTTAAACAAACGTATAAAGTACTTACTCTGACATATCCTGGATGGATAAAGAGACACCCATTTTCCATTCCGGCATTCCATTACAATAGTTCCAAGAGTTCGAAATCCAGGGCGGCATTTATATATGGCCTGTTTACCTTTTGGATATGTTTGGTCAAGCCAGGAACCTGTCAGAATTTCTAAGTCTTTAGTTGGAGGAGGTTCTTTACAATCTGCAAATGATGAAAATATTGCTTTGATTGATGATGAAAATTATGATATATCAAATATAACTTTGTTTTAAAAATATGTATGCACTTACAGGTCCTTCCAAATGATGTTGCACTTATCGTATAAAAATTGGAACTACATCATATTTGTAAGATGCCCAATATGTAAAAATAGCCAAAATAATATCCCAGTGCAATGAATGCAGTTTATATTATTTTTAATTACTAAAATACATTCCATTATTTATTCATTAATTCAAGAAATTTTTATTTAGCATTGTTTTAAGTTTGAAGGAGTGCTGATAGCATTATGGGCTCAGCAATGAATCCACATGTGGTGATAACTCTGAATGTCAATGGCCTCAACATGCCCGTTAAAAGAAAAAGCTTAGCAGATTAGCTCAGAAAACATAACCCATTAATCTGTTGCCTGGAAGAGATGCATCTTAAGTCCGTAGACAAAAGAGAACAAGAATAAAAGGCTGGCAGAAAATATACCAGGAAAACAGCAACTTTAAAAAAGCTGGAGTTACAGTCCTGTCTGAAAAAAATTGACCATAGGGTGCAAACCATAGCAAGAGACAAGGAGGGGCACTGTATAATGCTCAAAAGACCAGTAGACCATGAACCAGTGAGCACAGTAAATATATATACGCCTAATGAGAGATCCATGAAATTCGTCAAATTATTCAATAGATGAAAAAGAAATCACACATTCAACAATCATAGTAGATGAGTTTAATACACCACTATCAGAGACAGACAGATCACTTGGAAAGAAGTTCAGCAAGGAGACTACAGAGCTAAGTACTATAATTAGGCAACTGGACTTGATAGAAGTTTTCCAACCAAATGCATAAAAACTCACATTATTTTTCATTGCACATGATTAATTTTTGAAAATAGACCACATGCTGGGACATAAGTTGAGCCTGAGTAAACTCAAGCACATTCAGATCACTCAGACGTCCCGCTCGGACCCCCACACCATAAAGCTGGAGCTCAATACAAGGACAACCAGGAAAACAAGAGCAAACAATTGGTGGAAGAATAACGATCTTCTGCAACATGAACGGATGCTGATCCAGATAAGAGAGAAAATTAGGAAGTTTCTAGAAAATAATGAAAATGAGGCTACATTGTACCCAAACCTATGGGATACAGCAAAAGCAGTTATCAGAGGGAGCTTGATAACAATGAATACATAGATGAAAAAGGAATAGCGACTTATGACTGATAGGCTATCACAAAACCTCCAGCAACTAGAACAGAGTCAACAGAACTCCTCCAATAGCAAAAGAAAAGAAATAAAATCAGGGCAGGGCTAAACAAGTGTGAAGATAAGAGAACAATGCAAAAATTCAGTTCAGCAAAAATCTGCTTCTTTGAAAGGATCTACAGAATTAAAGACCGCTGGCAAGCCTAACCAAGGAAAGGAAGGGGCAAACATCAATAGCCAGCATGAGGGATGAAACAGGGGAAATCACCATGGACCCCAACCAGATTAAAAGAATAATTGCAAAGTACTGTGAAATTCTGTACTCCAATGAGTTCAATAATGTGGAAGACATGGACAAATACTTGGATAAACAATCCCTTTCTAGATTATCCCAGATAGGTGTCAAGAACCTCAACAGACCCATAGCAAAGGAAGAAAAAGACATGGTTACCAAGAAATTACCAATGAAAAAAGTTCCTGGACCAGACGGCTTTACAGAATTCTACCAAGCATTCAGGGAAGAGCTGACATGGGTCCAACACAAATTATTTCAGAGCACATAAAAAGATTGGCAAACTCCCAAACTCATTTTACAAAGCTGATATGACATTGATACCCAAACAGGGAAAGGATCCCACAGGAATATAGACAGTTTATTCCCCAGGTTGTCCTCCCATATTATACGACAAACTTAAGGTGCTGCTTGTTAACAAATGGTTAATGTCTATACACTTGTTGGTCAGCTGCCTAAAACTTATCTCTCTGAGGGTATCAGCCATCCAGGGCAATCAGATCCTACTGTCTGCCCCACCCTAGATGGGACCCAATCTCTGTGATAAGGATAATGGCTTATTCCCCTGAAGGAGAGCCCAAAGACAAGGTCAAGCCAACTCAAGGAGGGTCAGTGTTGGCTGCCATCTTGACTTTAGAGTCTGCCCATCTTGTAACATATATGCCCCTCTGACCTCCACTTCCTATTGCGGTACAGCCTAGTTCATCCCCTTCCTGTTATGTGTATGCCTATTGTACAACACCTTCCTGTTACATATGTAATTATCAGTAATTACGGGGGGCTTGCATGGCCACTAGTGTATATAAACTTTGGTTGGAAATATGTTTGCTCTCTCTGTACAGACCTGGCTGCTGAGATGATGGCTGTCTGGGAGGTGAGAAATTGCATGCCTTATCTTGTTTGATATCTCTTTACTTATACCCCTCAATTATACAACCGCCCTTTGAACCTGTTCAATTGTGGGGGCTGGTACCCCATAATAGACCAATATCTCTAATGAGCATAGATTCAAAAATCCTTAACAAAATATTGGTGAATAGACAACAAAAGTATATAATACATAGTATCCATCAGATGGGATTCATTCCAGGGATGCAGGGATGGTTTACCATCCAAATATCCATCAATATTATTTACCACATTGACATAAGAATCACATGATAATATCAATAGACGCAGAAAAAGTATTTGAAAACATCCAACACCCATTTTTAATTAAGACACTCAAGAAGAAAGGAATGGAAGAAGAATTTCTCAAGTTAATACAAGCTATCTACAAAAAGCCAACAGCCAACATCATAGTCAAAGGAGAAAAGATTAAAACAATCCCATTGAAAAAGGGGACCAGACAAGGATGCCCCTTGTCCCCACTTTTATTCAACATCATACTGGAGGTCCTAGTTAACAACATTAGGCAGTGTAAGGGCATTAAATGTATCCGACTGGGAGAGGAGGAAGTGAAATTATCGTTATTTACAGATGACAGGATTCTATACATTGAAAATCCCCAAAGCTCCCCACAGTAAGAGTAATGACAGTGATAGAGAAATATGGAAGAGTGGCAGAATACAAGATCAATAAACAGAAGTCTATTAGTTTGCTACATACATCAGAAAAGACCATGGAAGAGGAGATAAAATAGATAATATCCTTCACAGTAGCCAAGAACAAATTGAAATATTTAGTCATATATTTAACCAAAAACCAGAAGACTTATACACGAAAAACTACAGTACCCTACTACAGGAAACTAAAAGTAACTTCCAAAAAATGTAAGACTAGCCCATGCTCATGGATTGGAAGACTCAATATAATAAAGATGTCAATCTTACCCAAGGCAGTTTGTAAGTTTAACTTTATCCTGATTCAAATACCAACAACCTTCTTTAAAGAATTAGGAAAACAGATCACTAATTTCATATGGAGTGGGACAAATCTCTGAATTAGCAGAAAACTCCTCAAGAAGAAGGAGAAAGTCGGAGGGCTCACCTTATCTGGTTCTAACTCCTACTACACAGCCACTGTGGTCAAAATAGCATGGTATTGGAATAATGACAGATACTCAATGGAAAAGAAAAGAAACCGCAGAAATAAACCTATTAGCATATAGACAAGTGATCCTTGACAAGGGACCAAAAAGCATCAAGTGGAAGGCGGATGCCCTCTTTAACAAGTGGTGCTGGAAACTATTTCCTGTAGGAAAATGCACAAAAACTCCATTTAAATCACGGACCTAGAAGTAAAACCCCAAACTATCATTACCATCAGTGAAGGAATTGGGACAAAACGAAGAACTTTGACCCAGGGAATACAAAGGCTAACTGCAATAGGGAAGGGTACACACACAGGTCAACCCAAAATCAACAAGTGGGATAGACTAAGATTTCACCAAGAGAGTAACAAGAGAACCCACAGACTGGGAGAGGATTTTTAGCAATGACACAGCAAAGGGCTTATTACTAAAATCGACTATACCCAGCTACCCTGCAAAAAGAGGAAAACAATTACCCCCCAGGGAAGTGGGCAAAATACATGAAAAGAAGTTTTGCTAGGGAGGGAACCTCAATGGCAAATGAACATATGAGAAAATGCTCCCAATCATTAGGCATCAGAGAAAAGCAAAGTAAAACAACGATGAGATACCACCTAACACCCTTGAAAATAGGCCAAATCAGAGAGCAATGGGAGAGGATGTGGTGAGATAGGAACTCTCCTCCACTGTTGGTGGTAGTGTAGATACAGAAAGCCTCTGTGGAAAGCAATCTGGCACTATTTAAAGCAAATGGAAATGGAGTTAGCCGATGACTCAGCTACCCCTCTACTGAGCATGTACCCAGAAGAGGTCAGAAATAGACCAGACCAGTCATCTGCACTCCAGTGTTTATTGTGGCAAAATTCACAATTGTAAAGATTTGGAAACAACCTAAATTTCCATCAATAACGGGTGGATTAGAAAACTCTGGCACATACCTTGTTTCCCTGAAAATAAGACAGTGTCTTATATTAATTTTTGCTCCCAAAGATGCGCTAGGTCTTACTTTCAGGGGATGTCTTATTTTTCCATGAAGAAGAATACAGTACACATTTATTGTTGAACAATAACAAAAAAGAAATATATTACCCGTATATAGTATGGTAGTAGTTGTCACCACAAACCAGCATAACCAGACAAACTGTGAATCCTACAGTATCAAGAATTTCTTGTTACTCCTGCCCCAGGCGACTCCCTGTCAAATTGTGAGTCAGCCAGACTCCATCAGGGCAGAGCAAGCAGCAGGCGGCAGCTTGTCCTGGCCAGCGGCACAGGCTCTCTGATTAAAAGATACCTCGCATTTCCTGTCTGCTCTGGTTGTGCTGTGGCCAAAAGTGAGCTGCGTGGTGGTGCTCACCGCTATGGTCCAGAGTCCAGAGTTACAGTAGCTTTGGGGGGCCTTATTATATGGGAGGCCTTATTATCGGGGAGGTCTTATTTTCAGGGGATGCCTCACTTTCGGGGAAACACGGTACACACAATGGAGTACTATGCAACACTATAATGCAATGGTGATCACATGAAGCACATCATCCCATGGGAAGAGTTGGAGGAAATTTTGCTAAGCAAAGTTAGCCAATCGCAAAAGGACAAGTACAATACGAGTCCCTGAAGTAAGAATAATCAGCACAGTAGGTATAGAAGAAAAGCCACTTATCTCACACTGTACAGGTTGAGGCACAGGCAATCACGTGGGGGGACAGACCAAACCCAAGGATGTACATGTTATTCCAACACAAAGAAGGGGAAAGGGGGGCAGTCGGAGGGAGAAATGGGGGTGGGAGATGATGGCACTGGGGGATTAGGGCACTAACCCACCGAGTAGCAGAGTATTGGTATGTCTACACATAATTGGGAGTGTGCATGCAGACCCCAGCACAACTCAACAAACCTTGAGGGTAACTTAATCACATGGAGCAGTTCATGAAAAGAGTGGGCTACAAGACCAACCCAAATCAGAGCCAAACTTACTCTCCTCCCTTAGAAGTATGTGCTACAGAGGATAACACTAACCTACAGATTAGGGCGAAGGGTTGGCATGCCATGCCCACACAGAAGCAAACCAAGAAGGAAAAAGAGAGAGTGAGGGTCTAGACCCCCATATTGACACATAAAGTCTGGAGGATGACATCGCTGCACTGCATGGAGCTGCTAAGGCACAGAAAGGACTGTCGGCCCCACAACAACTCGAGCCATGATGTCCCCTCTCTGGAGCATACTGTGACAGAGACAACACTGTGGACACATGATGGGGAGTTAGTCCAGTCTGAAGCCCCCCACAGCAGGAAAATCAAGGGAACACAACAGATTAGCAACAGGAGCAAAGCCAAGTCACAAAGCCCTTGTGGAGCCCCCAAGATAGACTTCAGGTTATAAGGGGAAGTTCCCAGAATTTCTCCAGGACCAGTGGGAGATAGTCATAAAGGTCAGCAGACATACCTGGAATTATGT
>NW_022111324.1:40667800-40673978 GCF_000313985.2 Echinops telfairi | reverse complement strand
ATGGAAACATATATACAAATATAGTTGATTCATTAATGTGTGGATTGTTATAAGAGCTGTAAAAGCCCCCAATAAAATGATATTTTAATAAAATTTTCATTTAATATTCTATTCTAGAAATTCATTTGAAAAGGTATGGGACTAAAAACCTGATCAATTTACATCGAGATTACAAAAATGTTTTATGAAATTTTATTGGAAGAAAGCTTTAAATAAAGTTAAATCTTGTTTTGTACATAATATCAATGTGAGCTGCCACATGCACTACTGCTCCTTTGGCATGTTTGAAAATTTTTGCACAAATACTATTATGAGTGGTTTCACTTCATATGCTTAGATTTTTATAATTACAGTAAACATATTTTATTCCACTAGATGGTGCTAATATTCTAGCATAAAACAAATGAAATCTTTTCCTCTCAGAAATAAAAAAGGCTGGCTTTTTTTTTTCCTCTCCATTTCTTAACTAGGTTTTTACATGAAAATGTTCAGTTTAATTACAGATTTATATGTATGTTTTTCACTACAGTAATTCACCTCAACTTCAGGGAGTTCACGTTACTGTAGAAATAAGTTAGTTGAATTTCATGTTAATATTGTGAGTAGAAATGGTTTCCACAAACATTAGAATGTTGACAAACTTAATTTCCCTTCTACTAGGCTAATTAGAGGAAAGTAATTTTATTTTTCTTATCAAATTATTTATTTTATTTAAATTTTGTCTATTAAAGTACCTATTCATAAAATATTTGGCCCACTTGGCTCATCAAAAGCACATTTTCTTTTGGTTATTATTATTTTTTTAATGTAGTTCTTATGTTTAATTACAAGGCAAGGCACTCTTTGTGGAGGTTTTCATACTGCTATGGTAATAAACAGGTTATAGGAGAGCTTCCAGATTAAATACAGACAATGAAGGAAGGGCCGGAGAGCTACTCCTAAAGTCAGCCATTGGGAACTTGTGACTCACAGCTACTTATGGGGCTGCCCTGCATCAAAAGCAACTTGAGTTTAATGAAAGCAATTCTAAATCTAGTAGATGTTAGAGGAGATTGCAAAGCAAAACGACAAAATAAATTCAGAAAAAAGTAAAACAAATGGACAGAATGGAAACAGCAAAAGCAGATATTTTAGTTAAATTTCTTATCTCATTGGAAAACAATCATATAACTGACATACACTTATGTTTGATATAATCCAATAAGCTTTTCAATATAAGAGCTGTAAATAAAGATAATTTGTAAATAATATGACAATAATGTAAAGTAAAATAGGAAGTTATAGATGTATATATGTACCTGTGTTAAAGAAAAAATGAATAGTGATAAGCAGTTAAGAAAAATAAACTAGAAAAGGTAGAACAGAGAATATGCTGTACTTAATAAAAATCATTTGAAGACATATAATCATATTTTTTAAAATAAAAATATTACTATGCATGGAAAATAATAAAAATAAGAGAATACTAGATTTTTATGGAGCGAAAAAGAGAATAGCATATATCCATAAGAAATTGAGCAGAATAACATTTATATGACAATTAGGGATTAAATCAATTATTAGGACACCATTGGTTAATTCAACTGAAATCAAGAGTCTTCAAAGGTGCAACATTTGAATAGTTAATACCTGATGTCAATCAGTACACTGTGACCATTTCATCTATCTAACATTAATTGTATTCATAGAGAGAGTTTTTGTAAGAATGGATTGTGTACTTTAGATAGGAACTTAGCCACAGGATGATGTTAACATGAGGAGCCCACAAGGTATCTCTTCCAAGAAGCAGTCTGCCATATTTTGCTCTCTTTTTGCTTCACTTCTTATAAACCACCACCCAAGTTCACCCCATTCCATCCTCTCATCCCATTTAGTGTTTTTTATCTTTCCTAAATAATCCTGCAGTAACATTTTTCATCCCAGTCACAATTTTTTAAAATGATCAAGTACAATATATTAATGAAATAAAATATTTATTTATTTTGCTTTTCCCCATCAAGTGCGCCACTTCTGGACAGCTGTCATCATCGTGCCAGACACTTGTTAGGAACCCCATGAACAATTAAACGAGATGACGTCTACATCAGCTTCATGATCAGTTGTAGATCAGACAGTCATAATTCATAGGGTTTTTCATTGCTTAATGTTTAGAAGTAGTGCACCAGGAATTTCTTTCTGGTCTGCTTTAGTTTGGAACCTCTCCTGAAATTTGTTCAACACAAGACTCTATAGTGGCTCCGAGTGAGCTTCATCAACCAAGAATCAAATCCAGATTTCCTGCATTGCAGTGAGAACTCCACTACTCAACCACCAACTACTTTGCTTGGCACTTAGCAGTCACTCAAAATAAAAAAATAAAAGGAAGAAAGAAGGGAAAAAGTCACTGAATGAACTGACAAATGAATAAAAATAAAATTATCTGGCATCCCTTTCACTTTATCTGTAAATTGTGGACAGCCTGTGAAAGGACATAGCGCACAACAACAGATGTAAATAAGTTGAAAAGAAATGGAGATAATGTTTAAAGCACATTGCATGAATACAAGAACCTATGACATCTATCATTCCATTGTTCATCTGGGCGATAATGTTAAATTTATTTTATAGTTTTTGAAGTCAGGAATCAGCTTTATTTAGCTCAAAAATCTTTTGGAATTGTCTGAAAGCACATTTCTATCATCACTTTTCTATCTATTCCATGTCTGGTTCACAAGGTTTATGAGAAGCTTGGCTCTCTCAGTTAAAATGTCAAAACAAGTAAACATGCTCTGTTAATTTGTTGCTTCCCTCCTTTTCTTTTACTATTTTTGTGGATATCTTCTTCTGTTTAGTTACTTGACCTTCTCTGAATCATGTTTTTTAAATGTCTCCTTCTAATTTTAAGCTAAAATTTGACACATTTTTCAATGCCCTATGTTCTGAGACTTGGTGAAATTGCTAAGAAGTTTTTAAAAATGGGCAAAGAGCATATTTGTTTACTCAAATCAGCAGATTAATTGGCAGAGTCTCAATGGCCCTGGCAAGTTGGACACGGGGCGGGGGAGAGGGAAGGGAGCATCTGGAACAAAAGTGGCCAAGGCTACAGAACAGTCCAGAACTGAGCAAATACAACAGGTCAATTTTGATTTGGGGGTGGAACTGAGCAACCAAAGGCCCCCCCCCAAAAAAATCTGCACTGATCTACCTTTGAACTTAATTTGGAAACCCACTTCTAGCTAAGAAGAATTTACTTTTTAATACTTAAAGAAGTCAGTTTCAGTTCAAAATTCTATACAGTTAAAGACTAGCATAGTCCCTGCCAGGAGATGCTTATCCTGGCCCACGTTTCCCTAGTCTGCCATTTTGGTAGGTATTTTCTTAATTCCCTGTGCACTTTATTCAGATCTTTTTTATCTGGAAATATTTCATTTTCCAGAATCACTCTGTCCTATTTTTTTCCAGCCCTTCTCCTCATCCATTACGACTCTACCTTCTATTTTGCTACAGAAATGTTATCAGATAGCATTGATTTGAAGTAAACGATGAATAGTACCGAAGGCAACCATCCCAAATATTTTAAAAGAGTGTTTACTCTTCCATTTATATTTCAGATTGATTGAAAGTGATTGGTTAAAAGATCAAGTATTTTAAAGAGAGAGAAAATATTGATAACAGAGCCATGTGACAATTTAAAATCACATAAGTAGACACCTATACTACTAACATTGAAAATATACTTTTTTATTCTTTGGAGTTGGGAGTGAGAAATGGGCTCACTGCATTGAAATCTGAGCAGAATCTGAGATTATACACCACTGTCTCAATATTTCTGCATTAGAAAAAATAACATTCATATAAAACTATATAAAGCATGTAATTTTATTGAT
This sequence comes from Echinops telfairi, assembly GCF_000313985.2. Lineage (NCBI taxonomy): Eukaryota > Metazoa > Chordata > Mammalia > Afrosoricida > Tenrecidae > Echinops > Echinops telfairi. The sequence goes on along the minus strand of NW_022111324.1, from coordinate 40,670,112 downwards.
TTATAATTAATTGTCATAATAGTTATAATATCAATTTGTTTTTCAGATCAGGTTTAATTCACTCATGAAACCGTAGTTTACTTGAAATAATCTAATTTTTAAAAATGGATTGTCTCTGATTTGAATGGAAATATTCTATCTTTGACCTATACTGCATTTAAGGGACTGAATTATCATATTTTGACCTTTAAAAAAGATACAGCTCCAGATTACAACAGAGCCAGTGTGTACTTGGACATATTTTGATGGAGTACTTGTTAATTTTGTTCATGTTGGAATTTCTGAAATGTGGTATAATTTAAAATAGTATCCATTTTTTAGATCCTAAAGGATACATTTGAAAAGTTTCAAACTCAAAAATTTACTGCCATGATGTAAAATCTGACTCATAGTGACCCTAAGGACAGGGTAGAACTGCCTCTGTGGGTTTCCAGAGACTGCGCATCTTTATGGGAGTACATATCCCATCTTTCTCCCAAGGAGCAACTAGTGGTTTCGAACTGCTGACCTTGCAGATCGCAGGCCAATGAGTAATCACTATGCCTCCAGGGCTCTTTTTGAAAAGCTGACTCATGATATATACCACAGAACAGAAAATATGTGCTACAATTATGAAACTGTTTTAAACACTGTCCTGCAATTTGAACGATATTGCCTCTAGTGAGTCTGTCATAAACGGGGAGAGGAACAAAGTTCTCCCAGAGGAAAACCAAAATGTAATCTCTCATGAAACAATAACAAATTAAATTTACTTGTGAATCTAAAAATTGTCCTACTACTCTCAGGAAAACTAACTTCTACACTCATATCTATTACTCCTAAAGTTACGTTTCTAGGATATGCTATACAGTATGACCAAGCAAAACAAAATAAAATAGAAACTTCTGAACAATTTAGACTTTACAGTCAATTGTTTTTCAAGTTTACATTAATATTTTTATTCTAAAATTACAAGCAATGCTTGTTTACAAGATGCTCAAGTCTGTAGAAATCTGAGTGATAAGTTATAAATAAATTGATCTTTCGGGATGGATAAAACCTACATCTGAGGAAAGAATCCAGTCACATACAATTTGAAGACTTTTATTGAATGATGGACGTTTGGGTTCTGTCTACCTGTCTTTCTATTTCATTTACTATGCCCTGTTTATCAACCTATCGTCTATCTATACTTTTTAGCACTTCAACATAAACTATTCTGGTAAGAAATCTAAGCATAAAAAGGTAAATTATGTCATGAAAATTGGCAAAATAAACGATCATGACAGATTAGAATTTTCCAAAGTGTACATGCATGGTTATACAACTATAAGCATTTAACCAACATCACTAAATATAGACATAATTAATTGGGCTAGATTTTGCTGTGTTGATCCTCAATAATAAAACAAATAAAATTATATAAAGTTTAAAAATACTTATGAAAACATTTTTAACTTTTACATTAAATAAAAAACTGATAAAATGAAGAGATATGCCATTAAAATATGCTATATTGCTCAAACTGATTTCAAAAGCTACTCACGTTAAACTCAGAATAATAATGAAATCAAATTTCTAGACTAAAGTTTTTACCATCATGAAAATATATTAGAAAATCATTTATAAATTAGTTAAAGCAAAAAGAAAGATCCTTTTAAACTTACCTTCTGCGACACAAAAGGTCCAGAGCATAAGCCAAAGAATCTTCACTGTAAATCTCATTTTGGGTCCTTTTCAGTAAAACTTTCAATATCCGATTCTGCTCATTCTCTGTCCGGTCCACGTCTCCTAGACACTGTTGTTGGAACAGGAAAGCACTTGCTCCAAGTGGAAGTTGAAACAGTTTAAAAATTAAAGAGATTGCTAGATGCTCCACCCACCCGAAACTTCCGCAAAAGTGAAAGGAAAAATACAAGTGCGAGCCCTAGGAATGCCGGTGTGAATTTACTCACACAGCAGTCCCCCTGAGTAAGAACACTGCGGCCTGCCCTGTGGTTGGCCATTTATAAACGTAGGCGGGACTCGCTGTGGGAATGCACAAAGCATTAGTTGGTGATAGTCTCTACTTTTTATAAATCCTCCAATCATTCAAACTTCACTAGGGTCTAAAGTGACTAAGTCCCAGAACAAAAACTCTTTTGAAAATCACTTACCAACATTCATGTGAGGCAATCCTTTGCTTCAAGCTCTTGACAGGTCAAGTACATTTTGCCAAGAATGCAGTGCTGGCTGATCTTTTGGGGACGGCTTTTCCCATAATTTATGAAAAGGAATCTCCTAAAGATAAAGTGTGTGTGTGTGTGTGTGTGTGTGTGTGTGTGTGTGTGTGT
>NW_022111324.1:40653044-40667700 GCF_000313985.2 Echinops telfairi | reverse complement strand
GCTCATTTTTAAAAACTGCTTATGTAAGTATCTAATCAAGAAGAGAATGAACATAATGCAAGCATTTGGTTTAGTGAATAACAACCCAGGGCAACCAGTACCCAGGTTTAGAAACTGCACATTGCTGCTTCCCAGAAAACATGCAGCATTCCCTCCAATCAATGCTGCCTAGTATTCTATTATTCGAATACCTACTTTTTACTCAACCACGTGCCTGTTAATATGCATTTGATCAGTTTTCAGTATGTAAATAATAGCAACAGAGCCTCTAGGTACAACACAGTACATTTTGTTGTAGAAATGTGCATATTGAGATATTTCAGGAGAATGCATACCTAAAAATGGAATATTGGCATACAAAGATGACACATAAATATGAATATATTCACAAAGATAAATGACATCACATTTCCAAAGGGATTAGACCCAACGACATTCCTCCGGACAGTGTATATGAGCTCGGAGTGCTCAACATCCTCCACTCCACTTGATGTGTCCAATCTTCCTACAGTTAGTCTTTTTGGTGAACATAGAAAGTTGAGCAACTTTTTGTAGATTTGTCATTTATATAGTCTCTTTGAGTAATGTTTATTCTAAACTTGCATATTTATCTATTGGGTTACCAGGCTTTTCTTGAAATGTCCAAAGTTCTTCATATTTTAAGTACATATGAAGCCTAAGCATGGTAAATACATGGTAAGCATGGTAAGTACATGGGTTTTCTTTTCACTCTCAGTTTTACATCTTGAAATAAATGGAATTTCTTATTTTTAAAACAGTAACTTTTTATTCTATGATTAGGGCATTTGGGGTCTTTTCTTAAGAAATATTTGGCTAATACAAAGACACCGTGTGTTTCTTAACAAGCATTATTCTTTCTCTTTCACATTTAGACCTTCAATATGAACATAACTGCAACCGACTTTTGTTTGTGGCATGCCAAATTCAGATACACTCTTAAATGTGAATATCAAACTCTTCACATTAAAATAGCTAGAAGAATCACAACAGAAGGTCTCAGGATGGGTTAAAAAAAAAAAGAACAACAACAACAAAATTCAGAGCCCAATGTCCAGATCTTACTGGCCAAGAAAGAGACAAAAGGAACCCTCAAGATTGTTGCTCTGAGAAAACTTACCTATTGGAAACTAAAGACATCTTGAGAGGGCTGCTTCCAGGCAAATAGTAGGTAGGACCACAAAACAAGCAGTGTGGCGAACGTGCATCTCAGAACAATCAAGTCTATGAGAGCAGCATTGCCCCAAACTAATGCAAACAGGAAAACCAGATGGAAAAGAGGAAGACTGCCTGCACATTTTAGGGATTGCAACCACTGTCATGGGACAATTTATATTGATTAGGTAACTATTGTCTGGTAAAACTAATCTGCTATGTAAACTTTCTCCTAGCACAAGATAAACTATTTTTTTTCAAATAGACAAACATTTCTCATTAAGATTTATTGTACATAATTATTTAAAACATGCTTATTTAAAAGTATCAACTTTTGGGTGTTTATGACTTTTCCAGTTATATTTTAATTGATTTCTTGCTTAGTTTTATTGTGGTCAGGAGATAGGCTGTGAATATTTTCAATCTTTTACAATTTAATGAGATTTTCTTTATGATCCATTACACAGGCAATGTCTTATCTATGTTAATATATCTAGTGCATAATTATTTTGTTCAAATCTTTTATACTTTTATGGTGCACTTATCTGCTTATTCTATGAGCAATTTAACCAAAACATAACCAAACTCACTGCCACGGAGTCAATGCTGACTCACAGTGACCCTGTAGGGCCTGGTAGAACTGCCCCGGCGAGTTTCTGAGACTGTAACTCTTGATAAGAATGGACAGCCCTTCCTTTCTCCCCTCAGAACATCTGGTGATTTCAAACTACTGACCTTGTGGCTAGCAGCCCTAAATGTAATCACTATGCCAGCAGGGGTCCTAAAAGGGTATGTTAAATGTCCCTTCATATATTTTAAAGATAATAAGCTATTTGGAATACCTTCTTAGATTGATCATCTTACCATAAAACGACCCACGTTTACTTTGTTAATCGAAAGGTTACCAGTTCAAACCCACCAGCTGCTCTGAGTGAGAAAAATGAGGCTTTCTGTTCCCATAAATATTTACAGCCTCAGTAACCAACAGGGCAGTTGGTTATCTATCTGGTATCTATCATCTTACTTATCTACGCACACCCATAAATACATAAAAAGTGACGATAATTACCTTGAATTAATTTCAACAAAAATTTATATTTGAAGTTAATATATTTCTACTGGAAAGTTTAAAAATCAGGATCAAAGAGCCATAGCTAATCTGTTGTTCACAGAAAAAAAGAATTAAAATAGTATGTGAGAAGCACTAAAGCAAATTTATTTATTTTGTGTATATGTGCATTTATTTGACCTTTTAAAACTGTTTTATTGGCATATAATTCACATATCATAAAACTCACTAGTAAAATCACATCAAGAAAAATTGTACAATCATCACCACAATCAATTTTAGACATTTTCTTCATTCTTGTACTCACCTTTATTATCTTTCCATGTCCCCCAACCTCCCCTGCCATACTCCCAAGGAACCATTAATTCAGTTACTTGCTTTAGAGATTTACCTAGATGAAGATTTACATTTTAGAACATCTACTTTGTATTCACAAGTTGAAAGAACTCATCAAACGGCCTGCTTGTTTGCCCCTCACTGGTAACCTGCTCTCTCTTCTTATGGGTGACTTTCTTCCATTTCACCCAAGTTCATGCCTGTCAACAGCCTCGCCTGTGGCTTGACCTGTTCTCCATTGGCAAACTTGAAAGCCTATTCATTTTAGTATGGAAGTTCTTAACCTTTCCCCCCTTTAACAATGGTCTAATAGAATATGTATCCTTTGTGATAGGCTAATTTCACCCACTATGATATTCTCTGGATTCATCCATGCCATGAAGTAACTGGTGATTTCACCATTGTATTTTTAGCACTGTTTAATATTTCATTCTGTTGCTTCATTTTCCCTATATTTCTGTGTTGTTCTGAATACTGCTTTAGGTGTGTTGATTTCTGGATGGTCTTGTCTTGCATGTTTATCTCAGGTTTGTCTCCTATTGTTATTGATTTATTGACCAACGCACATTTAGGTGCCTCAAATGTTAAGCTTGTTTCTGAGTCCATGTGTCCTGCTGATCCCAAAATGGCACTAGTTTCCCCCTGCCAGCTCTGGTTTTTGAGATACAGAACATATGCCATGTACCACTCTACTCTCCTCCCCATACAAAATAAAGATATTTTAATATGTAGTGTTAGCTAGCTTGAGATAGAGGAAGTGCATGCTGGCTTTATTTAAAATAGTTGGTATTGTACTAAATATTTAGACCAAGTTATACTTCACATGTTATCCTTGGATCAAAAGATATATTTAAACAGTGCAAAGTACATGAACTTGTTAACTGATTTCCTCAATTTTCCCCATGAATCACTCCACCTTTTTAGGAACTGAATAGCAAGCAGTTCCAATTTACTATCTTAAAAAGGTGGAAATAAGTTATTGTACATTAACTAAAAAGCCTTGAGGGCATAGAGGGTGATCTATTTGATTGATAACCACAGGAAGAGTTTCACTCTGTCCTATAGGACCGCTATAAATTGTAATCGACTGGTAGTGAGTTTGGTACAATAAAATTTTTGGAAAAATAGAGATTCAAATGTCCTGAAATGCAAAATGAGGCTGTTGGAGTTCAAGATGCGGCTATTTTATTAATATTAAAATGTTCCAATCTTGTTATAAGATGGCACAACTTCTCCGCTTATGCACAAAAGCTAAAAATAAAAAGAGAGGGAGATTTCTTCTTATAAAGAAGCATGGAGTCAACCTCACCTCTGAAACATTTAACATAAATTTTCCCTTGACTTCTATATATTAGAATGTATACTGATACAATCTATCTAATGCAATTTCTTGAATCAGTACTTCAAATAACCCATGAAACAGGTCTAAAAATCAAGACACCAAGAACAAAACCTTTTTGTAGAGCTGGGTTATCTCTCCAGAGTACTCCTAGGAGTATATTTTGCAGTGCTGCTCTTGTTTTCACAAATTCCTTTTATTTCTCCTTGTCTGGAATTACCCTTATTTCTCACACACATTTGAAGGATGATTTTGCTAGATATAAAATTATTTTTAGCAATTTTTTCTTTTGGAATTTATGCTATTCCATTGTCTTTTTGTTATTGTTTTATGGATTTATTTTAAGTTTTATAGACATATAATTCACATATGATATAAATTAATGGTTCAAATACAACAAAACGAGTTTTAAGATCATAACCAAATTGATTTTGGAACATTTTCTTCATTCTTGCCTCCACTGTTTTTGGCATCTCTTGTTCCCTTGCCTCCCCTCTCTAATGCCAAGGAACTACTAACCCAGTTGCTATCTCCATAGGCTTTGCTTTACTTGATTTTATATTTTTTTAAAATCATACCCAAAACAGCAACAACATCAATAAAATAAAACACAGAAGAAAAACTCATTTCCAGTGAAAGAAGAAAGTAATAAAATCTAGGAAAAATTAAAAATTAATCAAAAGGGAAAACAAGTGATAAAATGTTCGATTTAAATCAAACTCTATCTGTAGTAATCCACTTTCCAACTCATTTTGCCTGTGGACATGATTGCTCGCATCCCTATACAATGTAGTTATTGGATGCAATGGAGTTGGTTCCAACGCATAGAGACATTGTGCGCAACGGAGGGAAAGCATGGACCCAGTTCTGGTCCATGCTCACAATGGTTCCGGTGCACAATTGTCCCACTGTTACAGCCACTGTGTAAATCTCTCTTCTTAAGGGGCTTCCTCTTTTTCACTGCCCCTCTACTTTACCAAGCTTGTTGTCTTTTTCCAGGGACTGGTCTCTCCTGACAACATATCCAAAATAAATTAGATGAAGTCTCACCAACCTTATCTCTAAGGTACACTCTAGCCGTACTTCTTCCAAGACAAAACTGTTTGTCCTCCTAGTAGTCAATGGTGCTATCAATATTTTCCTCCAGCACAACAATTCAAATGCGTTGATTCTTCTTCAGTCTTCTGTGTTTAATGTCCAACTTTCACATGCACATGAGGCAATGTGAAGATCATGGCTTGTATCATGCACAACATAGTCCTCAAAGTAACAACCTTGCTTTTCAACACCCTAATGAGGCCTTGTGCAGCAGATTTACCTAATGCTACACATCTCTTGAGCTCTTGACTGCTGCTTCCATGAGCAATGATTGTGGCTGCAAACAAAACAAATCCTTTACAACTTCAACCTTTTCTTCATTTATCATGTTACATACTGGTCTGGTTGGGAGGATTTTGGTCTTCTTTACACTAAGCTGTAATCCATACATAAGGCTGCAAATCTTGATTTTTATCAGCAAGTTCTTCAAGTTCTCCTCACTTCCAGCAAATAGGGTTGTGTCATATCCATATCACAGGTTGTTAATAAAACTTCCTCTAACCCTGTTGCCACATCCCTCATATAATCCAGCTTCTCGGATGATTTGTTCAGCATGCAGATTGCACAAGCATGGTAAGATGATCCAACCCTGATGCACAACCTTCCTGATTTTAAACCATGCAACATTCCCTTGCTCTGTTTGTACTGCCTCCTGATCCATGTGCCAATTCTGTCTGAGCACTATGCAGTATTCTGAAATACCCATTCTTCTCCAGGCTATCTTGAGTTTATGATCCACCCAGTCACATGCCTTTGCAAAGTCTATGAAACTCAAGTAAATTTCTTTCTAGTATTCTCTGCTTTGAGCCAAGATCCATCTGATATAAGCAGTGGTATCCCTCATACCATGTTTTCTAGAGAATCCCCTTTAAATTGCTGACAGTAAGCTGCCAATTTACAGCTGCAACCATTGTTGAATTATCTTCAGCACAATTTTACTTGCCTGTGATAACACTTACGTTGTTCAATAATTTCTGCATTCTGTCGTATCACCATTCCTTGGAATGGATACAAATATAGTTCTCTTTCAGTCAGTTGTTTTCCAAGGAGTTGTCTTTCAGATCTCCTGGCATAGATGAGTGAGTGCTTCCAGTACTTCATCAGATTTCTGAAACATTTCAATTGGTATTACATCAATTCCTGTATTTTGTCTAATGCCTTCAGTGCAACTTGAACGTCTTCCTTCAACACCCTTGGTTCTTGGTCATATGCTACCTCCTGAAATGGTGTGATGTTCACGAGTTCTTTTTGGTACAGTGTCTCTGTGTATCTTTTCCATCTTCTATTGATGCTACCCACATCGTTCAATATTTTGCCAATAGAATCTTTCAATATTGCATCTCGATTCCTTCATTTTATATATGCTGAGCATGTTCTTCCTTTTTTGAACACTTATTAGACTAAAATATTGGAATGTACATATTTAATGGATAAAAAGTGACTGAACACTGCTTAAGAAAACTATGGGGGTAAGACACAATGCAAAATTTTCTATTAGATTCATTCACTAAAACAGAACTACGCCTGCTGAACTAATACAAGTCACACATGCTGTTATTGTTGTTGTTCATTTCCATTGAATCAGTTCTAACTCATAGCAATCCTGTGCACAATAGAACAAGCCACTGCCTGGTCCTGTGCCATAGTCACAATATCACATACAGCAAAGAAAATGTGAAGATGGTAAAAGTAGGTTGGTCTTAGGTTGCCAATTCATGGGCAACTTTGAAAGCAAGATTTTTGACCCAGAGTCCAATGACTTCAAAGTCCACATTGTTACCACGGCAGTCAGCTACGTTCTCCCATCCCAGGGTTTATCACTTTTAAGTCCAGCATAGTATTTCAGTCCTTTTAAAAGGACTCCTACACCATTATGTTAGTCTGGGTAGTCTAGAGAAATGAATTCATAGATACTCATATGTATATGAGAAAGAAGTTTATATATGGGAATAAGTGAATATTGAGAAAATATCCCAGCCCAGTCCATAAATCCAATATTAGCCCATATGTCTGATACTAATCTATAAAGTCCTCTTTAGACTCACGAAACACATGCAATGATGACAAATGCAGGATGATCACAGGCCAGTGGGTGGGAAGCCTTGTGGATCCAGTGGCATTGTAAGCATCTCAGTACTGGCAGAGATTTCCATGTGGTTCCTTCAGCTCTGAAACTCTGACTGCCTCAGGGTAGCTTCATGTGGTTTCTCCTCAGAAATGTCCTGCAGGAAGTAAGCCTTGTCAGTAGAGAGTTTCCAAGGGAGTGAGCGGAGAGAGTGTGTCTCCTGCCTCCAAGGAGGAACTACAGGAGTTCACAGAATCCTCAGGAGAAGGCCACACCCACACAGAGGCCTCATTGGCTATATCCCGATTGACAGGGCAGACTCCACCGCTACACTCTCAATCCTCAAATTGACACCAGATTATGTAACTACCACAACTATTGCAGGAGATTCTATTGAATTGCGGTAACTGGCAGATGGTTGAATGGCAGGATTTATGTGGCCTATTTCCTGCTAAATTAAACAGTAATCCCATTTGAAGTGGGGTCTCCTGTGAAGAAGTACTTTTTTGGATGTACAAATAAGAGAGTGATAAGTAGTTAATTCGCATTAGACAGTCACTTCACAACATTGCTTTGGAGTACATATTACTTTTTAAATTTGTTTTTCTTTCAAATAATTTTTATTAGAACCTAATCCAGACATCATACCATACCATAGTTCAATCATATCAACCAGTGTTGTAGAATAGCTATCGCAATCCATTTCAAAACATTTCCTTCCTTCTTGTGCTCCTTGATCAGCTCCTCATCCTCCCGCCTTCCCCGATGTACGCCCAGGAACCCTTATGTGAGACATTTTGTCTATAGATTCAGCCTTCCCGCGTTTCATAAACCGAAAAACAGAAGAAAAAAAACATAAAAGAGAGTCAAGAAGGCCACCAACAATGATAAAACACCATAGAGATAAACACCTGTAAGAAAAAAAAATGCAGAAAACATTACAAACAGATCAAGCACAAAGTGTATAAAAAGGGAGATCAGATGACAACGTTTTAACCATTCAAGTCAGATTTATCATTTTTATCTACTATAGTTGTCTTACTAATACTCTTGCTCTAATAACCTGATTATTCACATCCCTCAGTTCTGGTTAGAGGAAGCATATATTCCTACCAGATTGATGAGGGATACTGATGGGAAAATCACGTCGTGGGGTGGCAGGAGGAACAGACATGTCTTGTAGAAGATAAGTGCATGTCTTTTGGTAGCAAAGGGGTGAGGATAAACTTCCTAGAGGGGAAACATGACTAACAGTACTTTAAAGGACCCTAAGTGGGAGTATAGCTGGTTCTAGGCTCCTAAAAAGCCACATTGGGCTGACTTTCTATACACTGCCTGGAGACCCAGGCCATGGACCACAGAGCACTGGGATATTGAACTCTGGATCTTAAAGGTGCACAATGTGATCCAAAAGCCATACCAGAGGGATATGGTATGGAAACTCCACTAGGTGAACTAGGCTTTACCTCAAACACACCTGACTTAAGACTGAATTACATGGTGTGTGAAGAAATAGAAGACATCTATACCAGGAGTGGTGAATTGTTGGTAGGCAGAATATTTACTTACTACCTAAATGCCTTACTTGCTGTATTAAGATCTTTATTATTCTGGCAGGCCTGTGTCTGATATTGTCAGTGGATCTTGCTGTAAGTTTTGTCAGACCACCACCTCCTATTGCTTGTGCATATAGTGTCCAGACACATAGGGCTTATTCTGTACAAGTGAATAAATCGGGTTTTGTGATATGCAGTTAGCTTATACATGTTCAAGTTCCCTCTTTCAATCATGTTTTAAAATGAATGCCAGGGGCTAATCAATGACACTATAAACAAAAGGTGGTTATGCTTCTGTGAGAGTATCATTGAGATTCTCTACCATACGTTAACAAGGATGGCTCTAAGTGAACCAGAGGTAGAGGAAAAACATAGATTCAGGAACGGATTTGAGGCTTACACATAATTGTAGCTCCAATCTAAGAATAATTAGTTCTTACAACATGACCCCTTTCAACACTTGCCTTATGAAGTAAACACAGAATATATATGTGCTATAGCAAAGTGCTGTGAACAAATTAGATGATTCCTTCCTATCAGAAAGAATAGCATCTGGGGTGTTAAAGCTTGCTTTCAAACAACAGCCATCTCAGTGAGACTTCAATTAAGCCCAAATGGAAGAAGCACACATCCTGTGATCCAAGGATTGAAGAATAACCTCCATTGTCCAAATATGAAGAAGGGAATTGTATTATATCTTAAATTGTGAGATTCTGATGTGCAGAAGGTAATGGATGACAGTGGATGCCCAAAATACTTTTGGAGGTTCTATACAATCTGATGATTTCCCTCTAACCATACTTAGGATCCATATTAAAAAATTACCTGACTTAAGAACAGGTGCCAGGCTCTGTCTGGTGTTAATTTTTACAATAGTGGTCTCATAAAATATTTGTCCTTTTGTGATTGACTAGCTTCACTGAGAAGGATGATCTCCACATCCTTCCAGGTCTTCAGGTGCTTTGTGGTTTCTTCAATGCTTGCCTGACACATATAGTATTTGACTGTGTGTATTTACTAGTTTTTTATCCAATCTTCTACTGATGAACTTTAAAGTTGTCTCCAAATTCTTGCAATTGTGAACAGTGTTGCAATGAACCTGGGAGTGTATGTGTCTGTTTGTTGTGTTTGTGATAAGTCTCTTACTTCTTTAAATATCATACTCCATACCAGGCATAGCTTGCATGGAATTTCTATTCCCATTTGTCTGAGATATTTCCATATTGATTCCCACAGTGGTTGTGCACATTTACAGTGTATGGGAGTTCCAATCTCTCTACATATTCTCCAGCATTTGTCATTTTTTTAAAATGAGACATTGTTAGTATAAAGTGTTATCTCATCGCTCTTTTTTATTTCATCTGCCATATGGCAAATGATCATGAGCATTTTTAATGTGTCTGTTAACAAATCAGATGTCTCTTTTGGTGAACTGTCTATTCATGTCTTTTGCCCACTTTTTAATTGGGCTATTTGGTGTATTTTCTTTTTCAAGTATTTAAATAGTCCATAGATTTTAGAGATGTGCCCCATGTCCATTGTGTCACTTTTAAAGATATTTTGGCTCAGTTTGTGGGCTTTCCTTTTACTCTTTTGGTTAATTCTTTTGACACACATATGGAATGTGCTTCCCTTACTCTATTTGATATTACCTCTAGTTAGGGGGGGGGGCATAATGACGGAAAATGCTTTGGGGGACCCTGGGGAGAAGGTCTTGGTGGTATGCACTGAATGGGCCACAGTGACCTAGGCTTCTGAGTGCATCCAGGACAGTGCCACGGAATACTGAGACATGGATTCCTGGATCTTCAAGGCGCATGGCATGCTGCAGAGGCTGCATCAGTGAGATCTGATGCGGAAACATCAATGCCCTATATACTGTATTAAGCTATGTATTATTCCTACAAACCTGTGACTGGCATTCTCAGTAATGATCCGTGTAAATTTCCCTGACGACTCCTATTGGTTGTATAAATAGCATCCAGCCATGAAAAGATTGATTCTGTACAAGAGATTAATTCACGTACTGTGGTACAGAGTTAGCCTACATAGACCCAATATTCCTCTCTCACCAACGCTTTGGAAAATTAGTGTCAGGGGCTAATAAAAGATAATATTCATGAAAAATCATTATGCTCTAGGAGGATGAGAGATATCTCTACCGAAAATTAACAATGAAGTTTGAAAGGGAGCCAAAGTTAGATAAAAAGATAAACAAAAAACATAGATCCAGGAATGGGTTTGGGGTTCACACTAAATCCTATCTCCAACTTAAGAACAATTAGTTCTTACATAATGGTCCTGCTCAATACTTGCCTTCAGGAAGGGAACATGGAAGATATGGGTTCTATAGCAAAATGTGATGGTGCCCAGATATCAGATTAAATAGCATTTGGGGGTCTTAAAAGCTTGTCTCCAAACAAGCAGCCATCTAAGTGAAATGTCAACTAGTCCACATGGAAGAAGCACACCATCATCAGTCTCCAAAGGGTTGTCAATCATATAATTTGAAGTCAGTGCTTCAATTGTGAGGGCAGAAGTCTATGGATGACAGTGAGAGTCCGGAAACACTGTGGAACTACACAGGCAATACGCCTCCAGTGATCTTCCTCTGTCCATAATTGAGGTGGGGAGGAGAGTGGTTACTAAGAGTTCATTGGAGAGACGAGTATAGAAGATCAAAGGTATAGACCTGACTTGAACAGTTAAAGATACCCCCTCTGACGCACATTGGACCGGATCTGGTTTTCAACATTTTCAGGATTTTTCTTTTGTTTTGTATCTCAGAGGTGTTATGTCACCTCACGAAGGTGCATTATATGATTTTCTGTTTTTCAGTATATGAAACCCAGGACTGATGAGGCTTTAGAGACAGCAAGTAGAAAAAGGTTGTCCTTTTTTTTGAGGGGGGGGGGGATGAGGTACAGTGGGGAGCAAAAAGGAGATGATGTCAAAATATTCAGGAAGGAAAAGAATGTTTGTAAATTGATTGTGGCAGCAATTGTACAATACTGCTTGATATGATTGAACTATGAAATGATACATATGTATTAACTCCCAATTAATAATATTTTTAAGTGGGTAACTAGTTTTTTCCATTACTTTAAAGACTGACCCTGGAATTTGGATCAAGATGTACCATTGTATTTCTAGATTGCTTTGAGTAGTATTTTCACTATCTTAAAGTGGGTGGTGGTTTCTTGCAATGCTCTGTCATTGTCTTTGTATGGGTCTTTTGTGTCTCTGGTTGGGTATGGTCCGAGGTAGTTCATCTTCTCTGTGGCTGTTACAAATGACATTGCTTTCTTGATGTATTTTTCAGAGCTCTCTTCATTCGTATGCAGGAATCCTCCTGATCTTGTCTGTTATTTCGGTTTTCTGCCACATTGCAGAATCTTTCGATTTCTCCCACCGGCCTTTTGGTCTAGTTTTGGAGGTTTTCTACTTATAAAATCCTATCATCTGCCTATGGCGAGAGCTTTACTTCTTCTTTGCCCAGTTGTAGTCCTTTGGTGTCTTTTTCTTGTCCAATCATTCTGGCTTAGACTTCAAGCACAAGTAGAATAAGAGTGGTGATAGGGGACAAAACAAACAACAACCTCGGTGTCATTGAGCCAATTCTGACTGATACTGACAGAGGATTAATAACAACCAGATGACAGAAAGTTAGAGAAAGAAGAATGAGCGATGGAGATAAAGAAAGGTAAAGGAGAGGAGAAAGGAATACATGATTAAGACCCAAAGATTTATAAAACTAATGTAAATTTATTTAAAGAAGCATGATAAAGTTAATAGGTGTATTAAAAATGTTTCAAGGAAAGGAACACACGAAGGAATAATGGGAAGGTAAAGCGAGAGGCGAGGGATAAGCAAACTGTGGGAAGGGGGTGGGGGGATGATTGGCAGATGCCAGGCTTGTGCCAGGTGGCAGCTCTGTGGACATATGTCATGTGAAAAACCCATGGAGGCAGGGGAGAGTCTCATGGTGGGGGGAGGGGGCGGTCAGAAGTAATGGTTACAGGGAGCAAATAGGCCAGAACTAACCTGGCTGAGAGAGAATACAGCCGCTTCTGGGAAGGAGGAAGGATTTACTAACTTTCTGGTAACACATGCCAAGTGTGCTTTGGTTTCTCTTCACACAAAGAGCATTTTACAATGGAAGTGCTAAACGTGTGGCCTCAGGGACAATCTCATGCTGCACAACATTTCCACCCATAGGTCCCCTACATCAGTCATTGCTGTGCGGCCACTCATTCTGTGTTCCGCAAACTAGCAAGCCCATCGAAATAATGAAGAACAAACACAAAATAAGAAACAATTAAGAACAAAAATGAAATAAAGTGGTAAGGTTAAAACAATAGTAATATAAAGATAAAAATACAAAAGGAGGGGGAAAGGGGATCAACATAATAATGATACTTTTCCTTAAACATTTTCTCTGAGTGATACAAAATGGGTGAACATTCACCGTGTAGTTAGTTTTCCACCAGCTAATGTTACCTCAGTGAGATGCCTTTGTCTGGTTTCTGTACTGAGTACCTAGCTAAGTCCACCCTCTTCCTCTCCAGCCCCTTTGGTTTTGAACTCCACATGACAAAACTCTGTCATAACAGAATACAACGCTTAGGAAGCTTGAACGGTGAATTAACGTTTTTTAAACCATACAAATCTCTAGAATCAGGTCCAATAGACAGATTTCTGTTGCCTCTTAATCTCCGCTTTCCCAGTCCTTTTGAAGTTTCTACTGAAAGCTTTACAAGTTCGTTTGTTCGCTTGGTTTTAATTCTTACAACTGCTGAGATTTCAACTGAGATTTATATATTTTTCAGCTATGAGATTTTCATTTTTTTATGATTTAAAAATTTAGTAAGAAAAGAATCAATAATGTTTATCATTTCTTTTGTTGTCTTATCAATTATTTCTAAAATCAAATAGGTTTATTTTATACATGCTTAGAGTACATCAGAAAATTAACGCATTAATCATTAAGGACAGATAGAAAAAATCATTAATAAAGTTGAGCTCAAGAGATTCTTATTTATATGGGCATAATTTCAGCAAATGTGTATTATACTTATACAGTGCGTGGAGTTGGGCCCCAATTATAATAGTTCAGAAACTAAGAAATTGTGTTCAAGAAAATATATATTTTTAAATTAAAAGTAAGTGATGCTTACATTTAGTGGCAAACAACTTCTATGATTAATGAGTTACATTTGAAAATATGAAAATTGCTGACTACTGGGTTTGATTTGAAATAATCTCAAGATCACATAGATAATAAATTGTGGCTTAAGGAAGAAATACACTTGAGCAAAGACTTTGATATATGGGAAAGTGTAAAGATTGTTTAATAATTAATCGAAAGATCAATATTGGAGCAGTGGTTTTGTATAAGTAGGTTGTGGAAGAAACAAGACAGACTTTGAATCAAAAGATGCTTGAATTCCAGATCAAAGAATATGTGAAATATTCTACAGGCAATGTGAACTTTTTGCTAGATCTGACCAAGAAAAAAGAGTAGATAGGTAATGCAGTATTTAATAACATTGCCCTAACAATTGTATTTATAAAGTATAGAGGAGGAAAAACTTAGGGGAACTGGTTCAAGTTAAGGTGATTATATGGAAGTTCAATATTAAGAAGTGTAAAAATGATGACTATAGTCAGATGTTGCTTTCCGCTGAAGCAAATGAAGTTGAAGGATCAAGAATTCTTATTTGAATAGGACACCTTTAATTATTTTTGCATGGACACATATTTTTATAAAATTTGAAAAGTAGGACACTTTATTATTTTTTAAAAGTAATTTTATTGGGGCTTGTACAATTCTTATCACAATCCATACATACATCCATTGTTTCAAGTACATTTGTTGTCATCATCATTCTCAAATCTTGCCTTCTACTTGAGCCCTTAATATCAGCTCCTCATTTACCCCTTCCTTCCCCACTCCCTCTCCCTCATAAACCATTCATAATTCATAAATTATTATTATTTTGTCATATCTTACACTGTCC
>NW_022111324.1:40602903-40652060 GCF_000313985.2 Echinops telfairi | reverse complement strand
TGCTTCTGAGCTAGGTGGCCGCTTGTTTAATTATAAGAAGACATTTTAATTATAAGAAGATGGACTACTAAAATTTCCATTCTGATCCCCATTCCATTGTAATTCCAAAGAATGAATTGATATTTGAGAGTCACCATTATTTGAGGGACATAGTTGTCAGATTGTTGTAATGTCATGGCTTGTGTGTTGCTGTGATGCTAGAAGTTCTGTAACCAGTATTTCAAATGCCAGCAGGGTCACCCAAAGGGAGCAGGATTTCAGACTAAGAACAGACCACAAAGGATTCGGTTCCTCACTTCAAAAGATGTAGCTACTGAAGACCTTATGCAATGCTCAAAATATTTTCAGATATTGAAGGCCTAAAGAATGGAAGCAGAACATTGTCAGAGATAGTGCCAAATGATAGGCCTCTCTGGTCTGAGGGTACTTGGAGAGTGCCTGAGGAAATCATTTCTCAGAATGGAGTTGACCATGGTGGCCTGAGTTGTATAAAGCTTGCATGAATGGAGTCTTTGAAATCTTTAATTGCTGATGGTTGGAAATTCTAATATCCAAAGTATGAATCTAGGAAATTTAGAAGTCATCAAAAATGTAATGATAAGCATGAAGATCAATATCCTAGGCGTTAGTGAGCTGAAATGAATTGGTATTGCATATACTTTACTATGCCAGAATAACACAATCAAGAGGAATTGCATAGTATTTATTGTCAAAAAGGACATTTCAAAATCCATCATGAAGTATGGTGTCTGTGAGAGGTTTATCTCTGTCCACCTTGAAGTAAATCTAATCAATACAACCATTATTCAACTTTATGCACTAATCACAAAAGCTAGTAAGGAAGAAATGGAAGAGATATACCAACTACTTTAGTTGGAAACTGATCAAGATGCATTGAAAATTATTGGTGATTGAAAGGCAAAAGCTAAAAAAAGAGCAAGGAAGAGCAGTTGGAAAATATGGAATTGGTGATAGAAATGGGCTGGAGATCCCATGGTAGAATCTTACAAAACCAATGAATTATTTTTCAATTATACAAACTTTCCAAGGTGGAATATACAGAAATCAAATTGAATACATCTGTTGTATTCAATAGATTTGAATACAATTCGAAGACACAATAGAGATTCTCAATATCAGCAGCTAAAAATTGGCTAGGGGCTGACTATGGAATTACTCAATTACTCATAAGGAAGTTCAGAATAAAGCTGAAGAAAAGAAAATTAAAACAAATCCATGAGAGCCAAAATAGGACCTTGATTCTATCCCACCTGAGTTTTGAGAACATCTCAAGAACAGATTTGATGCACTGACCACTAATGACAGAAGAGCTGATGAGTTGTGGGAGTATATCAAGAATATCATTCATGAAGAAAGCGAAAGGTCAATACAAAGACAGGGGCGTGTGGGGAGAAAAGATCACAGTGGATGTCAGAAGAGATTCTGAAGCTTGCTCTTAATTGTGGAGTAGCTAAAGAAAATGAAAGAAAGAATGAAGTCAAAGAGCTGAATAGAAAATTTCAAACAGAAGTTTGAGAAGACAAAGTCAAATTTTATAATGAAACATGCAAAGACCTAGAATTAGAAAACCAAAGGGAACATGTTCAGTATATTGTAAACTTAAAGAAGTCAAGAAAAAAATTCAAGCTTTGAGATGCAACATTGAGAGTTTCTATGGGCAACATAATGAATGATGCAGGACTCATCAAGAGAAGATGGAAAGAATACACAGAGTCACTGTACCCATAAGAACTAGTTGACAGTTCACCATTTCAGGAAGTAGCATATTGCCAAGAGCCAATGGTGCTGAAAGAATTTCCAGTTGCACTGAAAGGATTAGCTGAAAGCAAGGCTCTAGGAACTGATGGAATAACAATTGAAAATTTTCAGAAAGCTGATAAAGCATTGGAAGCACACTCATCTATGCTAGAAAATTTGGAAGACAGCTACTTGTCCAACTGACAGAATGGATCCATATTTACTCTCTTCCAAAGAAAGGCGACCGATCAGAAAGTTCATATTATAGAGCAACATCATTGATATCACATGTAAGTAAAATTTTACTGAAGACCATCTAACAACAGTACCTTACTAGAAGAGATCCATATTGGTGCCCATTCCATAGAAAGGTGATCCAACAGAATACTCCAACTATGGAACATTCATTGATATCGAAAGCAGGTGCAGTTTACTGAAGACAATCAACAATAATTGCAGCAGCATATTGACTGGGAGCTACCACAAGTTCAAGCCAGATTCAGAACAGGGCACGGAACAAGGGATATCATTGCTGATGTCAGGTGGATCTAGGTTCAAAGCAGAGAATACCAGAGAGATGTTTACTTGTGTTTTATTGCCTATGCCAAAGCATTTGACTGTGTGGATCATAACAAACTAGGTAACCTTGAGAAGAATGGACATTTAAGGACATTTCTTTGTGCTTTCAAGTAACGTGTACATGGATGAAGAGGCAGTTGTACAGACAGAACAAGGGAATGCTGCATGATTTTAAATCACAAAAGGTGTGCATCAGGATTATGTCCCCTCACCATACTTGTTCAATCTCTGTGCTTAGCAAATAATCACAGAAACTGGCTAATAGGAAGAAGAAATTGGCATTAATATTGGTGGAAGGCATATGAACAACCTGTGATATTCAGATGACACAGCCTTGCTTGCTGAAAGTGAGGAAGACTTGAAGCACTTGCTGATGAAGATTAAGTATATCAGCTTCATTATGGATTACAACTCAATTTAAAGAAGACAAAAATCCTCACAGCTGGACCAATATTTGACATCATTATGCATGTAGAAAAGTTTGAAGTTGTGAAAGATTTTGTCTTGCTTGGATCCACAATACTCATAGAAGCAGTAGTCAAGCGATCAAAAGATGGATTACATTAGATAAATCTGATGTATAAGACCTTTTTAGAATATTGAAAGTAACTATATTAATTTGAGGACTAATGTATGCCTAACCCAAGCCATGGTATTTTCCATTGTCTCATATGCATGTGAAAGTTGTACAATGAATAAGGAAGACTGTAGAAGAATCAATGCAATTGAACGGTGGTGCTGGAGAAAAAGCTCGGCCAAAGTGTTCCTTGTCAGGAAAAACCAGCAGTCCATGGGGAAAAGATGCCGTGCTTGGTAAAGTGGAGCAGCAGGGAAAGAGAGGAAGCCCCTCATTGAAATGGGCTGACACTGGAACTGCAAGATGGGCTCAGGCACAGGAACAATTGCCAAGAGGACACAGGACCCACCGTGCTTAGTTCTGCTGTGCATATGGTCACCATGGGTGAGACCTGACTTGATGGCACCTAACAACAATACCACCTAAACAAAAGTGAAGCAAATGATACATTGACTAGTAAGATTAATTTTTTGCGATGAAAATTATATACAGTTCTGTAGCAGAGGGCCATCCATGTGTAAAAATAACTTTGAAGAATACTCTCAATAACCTATGCAAAATCAATTAGTGTCAGTTAATGATGCAGGGTCTGAAATCATACTACATATGAATGTGTCCTACAATGCCTGGCACCAGAAATCAGGGAAAATCAGAGTTTTAGGACACAAAATCAATCATTAGACATGTAAGATCTCAAAAATATTGATTCAATTTGTATTGTAAAAATGAAAGTTTTCTCTTGTCATGTATGAAATATCAACATCAATTTATAGGACATAAAGCTTATAATATATTTCTACAATTCGGACACTGAAGACAAACTGGCTTATAAATGTCCCAGTTCAGAGAGTATTAATATTAATTAGATACAAAATAATTTTATATGCCTTGAAATCTTGAAGTTCATTATATTAAAAAACTTAACAGAAAATTTCCAAAACATGATAATATTAAAGCTTTATAGGACAATCATAGGATATCACCTGTTAGAACTTTCCTAATATTTCAGTAACAAGCAGCAAATTTTTATAAAAATTAAAGATATCATCAAGTTCTATCAGTAATTAATATACATTAATTATTATTTATTTCCATTTTCATGGTCTCTGTGGCATTTATAAATTTTAAAACTTTTACATTTATTTCATTTAAATTTTTTATATTTATAATTTTCATTCTTAGTGTATAGAACTTTTGTTAGAAAGAGCTCTCTAATTGTATGTCAGATCCCAAACACCTGACCCTTCCCTGAAAAATTAAATAATAAAAGAATATGTAACAATCAAGGTCAGTATATGTCATAAAATTAAAAACATTTTATGTCACCTTATGGTATCTTTTCTTTCTATTATACATAAGGATGTCATGAATTGGAGTTGAGTAGAAGACAATTAACAAAAACCAAATCCATCCAAACCAACTGTTAGGAATTCAAATACTACTCACAAAGACCCTATATAAAAGAGTAGAACTGCACTCTCTGGCTTCCAAGACTGGTAAATCACTACCAGGAAGATAGCCTAATCTTTCTCTTGCAAAACTGCTCTGGGTTTGAACTTCCAACCTTGAGGAAAGCAGCCCAACACTTAGACACTCATACGTATATATAAGAGGATAGCTATGTACAGCACAAAAGAATATAACAGCTTATTAGTACATATAACAATACAGAGGACTCTGTTCAACTCACCTCGATGGAAACAATTAATATACTAGACGTCCTTCAACTCAGAGGACTTCTGGATCCAAGGTCAAGGAATCAGACAGCTGAGTCTTCCGCAGAGCAATACAGGCAGTCTGGCCACAGGCAGCAAACAGCAGGTCAGGTCACCAACAGTCAGCCAGATGACAGGATCCAACGGTCCTGAGCTCAAGTGATGTATACAACAGCAGCGTGGCAAAGCAGGTCTCGAAGGAACTTCAAGCTCTAGCGACACAATCCATGGGTTGGGTGTCTCACAGGTAGTGTAGCTCACAAATTGAGGCAGAGAACTAGCTAAGGCAGCCACATACTGGTCCGATCACCAGAGCGCAAGGGAGAGACGGGCAGGACTTGCCAAGCCATTTATCTCTTTGCCCTCTAATCAAACTGCGGATTTATTAATACCAGATTTTCCTATTAGCCAGGTAGGCACAATAAACCCACCTACCACAGTCTACTCCTTGCCAACTTGGCACCTCTACACAATTCTTAAAACAGTCAAGTCAAATCCTTATGTAGCTCATCTTAATCCTTATCTAACTATTCTATTTATACAAAATATGGGAGTATGCCTCTGTCCAGTCCACTCCAGATCAAGTCCATAAGTCTGATATTAGCCCATATGGCCGATACTAGCCTATAAATTCCTCTTCAGACTCAGTCAGCCACATGCAATGATGCCGAATGCAAGAAGATCACAGGCTGGTGGGTGAAAAGCCTTGTGGATCCAGTGGTGGTGGAAGCATATCAATGCTGATGTGAGTCTGCACGTGACTCCTCTACAGAAAGGTGAATCAAAGAAATAGTGAGGCCCACCTCCAGATCAAAAGAGGGGAAGGTTCCAGAATCTTTATGAGAAGGCCATGCCCCCAAAGAGGCATCATTAGGCTGTAACCTTATTGACAGGCTAGACTCCATCCCTTCACTTTTAATAACCTCAGGTTACACGAGATTATGTACCCTACCACACAGGATAAATGGAGTGCACAGGAAGGTTTAGTTTTAGTAGTTTGGAATAGTGAGCCCTATTTTGAACAACACCTCCCTTCTTATTTTCTTCACCTCCTGTAGTCATCAAATTACTCTCTTTTCATATCTGTCTTCATTCGCAGACACAAAAGCAGCCACACAGAGCAAGGTCAGGTGAGTCAGGTGCGTGGGGCAAGAGAGGCATGCTGTTTTTTGTGAAAGACTGGTGCACTGAGATGACAACATAAGTAGGTGAATTGTTTGGTGGCCAAAGCAGTTCCCCATCTGCCTTTTTTGTCACATGCTGTTGCGCCATCTTTTCAGGACCTCTAAACACAAAGCTTGATTAACAGTCTTACTTGGTGGAACAAACTCCAAATGCACTAACCCCCTCACATCCAAAAAAAAAAAAAAAGTGTATCGTCTTGATCTTTGATTTCACTTGATTAGCTTTTTTTGAGCAACATGACCATGGCATCTTCCACTGGCTTGATTGATATTTCTTTTTGGGGTCATAAGAATAGCACCATGTCTGTCACCAGTAAAGATCTTGGGGAGAAAAAAGTCTGGGTCACTTTGGAGCTTTTCTTTCAAAGTCCTGCATGTTTCCATTAGACGCCCTTTTTCCTGGTCAGTCAGAACTCAAGGCACAAATTTCACAGCGACCCTTCTCCTTTCCAAATCTGTTAAAATTCACTGAACTGAGCTCCAAGATAGTCCAGATAACTTCCCCATCTCTTCAATGGTCTGCTGTTGGCCTTCAAGCCGCACAAATTTTGTTGACATTTTCATCTTCCAGGAAGTGGATGGACATCCGGAACAAGGTTTGTCATCAATCAACATTTCAACTCTTTTGAAACAAGAAAACCACCATGCACTTGGGTTTTTCCCATAGCGCTGTCCTTGTAAGCTGTGTTCAACAGCATGACAGTTTTGTGGCATTTTTCCAGAGCAGAAGACAAAATTTCTCAGCCACACACTGTTTTCTTAAATCAGCCATCACAAAAAATGAGGTTCAAGTGAAATTACTTTTACTAATAAAAAAATTCAGTGTGACCAAAGAGAACCTTCTCAGGCCACACCCCTTGGTATACTAACTGAGAACGATTTTCTGGATGCTTGACCATCAGGAAAAATGCATACTAAGTTTTTTGGGGGGTACCCTCTTGTATGTCTGTCAACCAATCAAAACTAACCAGGCATGCAAATATGCAGGGATATACTACCCGTAATAAAGAACTTACAGGAATGCCATTTGAAAATAAGAACATTAAAATTATGATTGTAACTGTTAGATGTGCTTAAAAATGTAAATATAAATACAGGAGACATAAAAATGAAGTAAGGCAAACTTCATCCTAGGTGAAAATTACAAAGTGTGAGATACTTGTTGCCATTCTGCATAGGATTAAGTACAGATTAAACATTAGACAACAAAAATTTAATGAGTTTGAAATCATGGAAACAGTAATTATCCTAAAGGAAACACAGAAAGAAAGAATATTTTTTAAAATGAACACAGCATCAGTATGATTAAGAACAACTTCAAACGGCCATCAAATCATTTCTGACTGATCAAAACCCTGTAGACCTAACTGTAGTGCCCCAAAGTTTCCAAGGCTGTAATCTTGATCAAAGCAGCCTGCCACATCTTTCTCACTCAGAGTGCCTCTTGAGTTTGAACTGCCAACCTTTCAGTTAGCAGTCTAGAGCTTTAGGCACTGTATTGCTTTTTTCAAATGGCTTAGTAAACATATGACTTGAAGACCAGAAAAAAAAGCACTTGAAGGCATATTACCTGAAAAATTTCCAAACTTGTTGAACTACAAACTCACAATTCAAATATGTTCAACAAATCCAACATACAAGAAACTCAAAGAAGCTGCATCAAGGCACAGCAAATTCATATTGCCCAAAAGCAGTATAATCAGAAATATTAAAACAAGCAGAAGTTAAAAAAAAAGAATAAAACTCATTACTCACAGATGTTAAGGATTAGGAATTGAAAATGCAAGTGATAGCTATGTTTATTGCAGATCAAAATCTTAACTAAGCAGTTTTGTTTAACTATTTATTGCATTTTTCATACTCCTAGTCTCATTTCATATTTCATGAACTTAGTCTCTTTCTCTCACTCTCATTACACGTGTGTGTGTGTATGAGAGAGTCAGAGAGAGAGAGAGAGAGAGAGAGAGAGAGAGATTTGGGTCAAAGTGTACATAGAAAATAACTTATCCTTTTAATAATGCAAAAGACACAATACATTTGGAGCATTAACTGCAATCCCCACTGTGTAATAACACTCTTCCCACTTCCTCTGTGTACTAACTTTATTTCATTCATTGTTCTTTTCTATCCCTTCCTGCTTTGTGAACTTTATCCTGGGAAAATGTTGCTTTTATTCTCATATGGCTGCTTGTTCTAAGGAGTACCTAACTCTATGGTACTATTAATCACCTTAAAGTTGGGGTGTTGCCTGGGAAGGTTATCTCTGGTCATCTTAAAGTTGAGGTACTGTTTGCCTATAAGTTGAGGCACAAGAGTGAGTTCAGTTCTAGATCTGAAGGGTGACTAATAGTTATAGTTTCAGGCACCCAACCAGTCTCTATTGGAATAGCAAGCTTGATCTTTCTTATGATCTTGAGGAGTGTGTCACAATTGTCTTTAGGACCATTCAAGACTGTGATTCTGAATCCAGAGACCCAGCAATGCTTTCCCTCAATGTGTTTGATTCTGTCCAAGATGTTTTCATAACTTTGCATTCTATTGGTTTGACTAGATTTATGGATACATTTGCAGCACATATAAATACATGTGAGGGGTTCCCTCTCCCAAAAGAGGGTGGGGAAAGCTCTGCTTTTGTAATGCACAACACATTCCTCCCCTATGGTGAGCACAGAGCAACTCACTCTGAGTTAGTGCACTCAGTTGTGTCACCTCGGAAGGTTCTTTCTGGTCACACTGAATTTTTGTGTGAAATCAGTTTTGCTCAAACCTCGTATTTAGTGATGGACAATTTAAGAAAACAGTGAGGAACAGTACAGTTTTTTTTTCCTGCTTGGGAAAAATGCCATAGAAACTGTTGTGCTTTTGAGCATAGCTTTCAAGGACAGTGCTATGAGAAAAACCCAAGTGTATAAGTGGTTTTCTTGTTTCAACAAAGGTGAAATGGTGATTGATGACAAACCTTGTTTTGAACCTCCATCAACTTCCCAAACAGATAAAAATGTCAACAGAATCTATGCACTTGTGCTTGAAGACCAATGAGAGATCATTCCCCAACAAGAGATGGGGAAATTATCTGAACTATCTTGGAGCTCAGTTCAGCGAATTTTAGTGGAAAATTTGGGAAAGAGAAGGGTTGATGTGAAATTTGTGCCTTGATTTCTGACTGACCAGGAAAAAGAGCGCAAGTGGGAACATGCAGGGCTTTGAAAGAAGAGAATCAAAGTGACCCACACTTTTTTCTCCCCAAGGTCTTTACTGGTGACAGACATGCTGCTATTCGTATGACCCAGAAAGGAAATACCAATCAAGCCAGTGGAAGATGCCATGGTCACATTGCTCAAAAAAAGCTAATCAAGTGAAATCAAAGATCAAGAGGATGCACTTTTTTTTTTTTTGGATGTGAGGGAATAGCTTGGAGTTTGTCACACCAGGTCAGATTATTAATCAAGCTTTCTATTTAGAGGTTCTATTACAGGCTCTGAAAGAAATCAAACAATTTACTGCATTGGAGAAATCCGTTGCACAAGTTCTCTTCGAAGTGTTGACGAGCAAAGATGTCACTTTAAAGATAACACTGCACCTGCCTCAATCCATGGCTTTCTCAGGTACATATGCAAATGAAAAGTTAGTCTCTGAATAAGGAAATCGCAGAAGCATTTGAATGATGGTTGGAGAAGAATATGGAAAGCACCAGAGACAGCCAGAAAAACAAATAAATCTGTTTGGGAAGAAATACAGCCAGACTGCTCCTTAGAAGCAAGGATAGCAGGACTTTGTCTCATGTACTTTGGGAATATTATCAGGACAGACCTGTCCTTCGAAAATGACATAATGACATCCTGTTTGGTAAAAAAAAAATCAGTGAAAAAGAGGAGGACCATCAAGACAAACTGACACAGTGGTTACAATGGACTCAAAGATAACAACTATTTGCAGGATGCTTGGCACTGTTTCCTTATCTATAGTGTTGTTATATCCGGTTGTTATAAATCTGAAATGACTTGACAGTACTTAACAACAACTTCAACATACCAGGGATTCAGACTCATAGTGAGCCTGTGTAAAGTTTCCAAGGCTTCGTAATTCTTTACGGGAACAGACAGTCTCATTTTTGTATCATGGACTACTGGTGGGTATGAACCACAGACCTTATGCCAGTGCTTACCCAACAGCACCACATAATCGAACAAGCAAAACCCTTACAGTCATTGAGTTATTTTGACTCATAGGAACCCAGGTATAAATCCATTCACCTTACTCCTGTTTATCTTGTATGTAAATATATGTATCACCTCACAGATTATTGTGGGGTAGGGCCAGTCTTTGAGGTATCACAGATAGAGAGCATTTTCATTACCAGCCTAGAGGTCCAAATAGTTAGGTACTAAGATGCTAATCAAATGTTTGATGATTCTAACCCAAATGGTGATTCCAAATGGAAGAAGGCCTGAAGAAACACTTCCATAAGGATATGGAAATACCCACTGAACTGTTCTCCCCTTTCTAACAGGGTCGCTATGAAGTCAGAACAAACTCCGTGGCACCTAACAACGGCAACGGTGCTGCCTAAGTGACACCGTGGTACACAGTCAGTGCCTATTAAGCTCAAAATAGGAAAGGAGCGAAAGGCAACATTTTACATAAATGGACTTTCACATATATCCCCAAGGGGAATATCGAAAGTGCCATCATATATTATTGATGATGATATCTGATAAGTATATCGATGTACAAATGGAAGTTATGTATGAAGATTCATTGATCTCACGTAGATTGTGTGATTTTATTTTTTCAGTTGTCTTGACCTTTTCAAGCGCTGGCATTTTGGGTTGTACCAAAATTAAAATACTATTAATACACAATATGCAATCAATTTGGAAAAAACAAGGGAATTATGAAGAGCTTATTATCTTTTCTTTAATGAGTTCAAGGTAGAAAGCAGTTTTAGTAGCTTTTCTTTTTCTTTAACATATCCCAACTTTCTTCAGGAAGCTCTGGGGATGAAGTGGCGATTCTCCAGGCTGCTAACCACAGATCAGATGTTAAAACCACCAGCCAATACATGGGAGAAAGATGAAGCTTTCAACACCTGTAAAGAAGTAAAGTGTCAGCAAACCACAGGGGGCAGTTCTATTCTGTCCTACAGGTTCACCATTAGTCATGAGTCCACTTTGACTCGATGGCAGTGACTTTGAGTTTGTGAGTGAACTTAGCACAAAACAAAGTCCACAGTAACAATGCAGCTGGAGGAAAACTGCAGGAGTAAAGCCTTCAGGACATTCTTTTGCAACTGAGGCACAAGTCAAAATGAGAAGAAACAAATATCCATTAATAAGTGCAATAGCAATTAAGTTAAATATCAATTATAAATATCGACTCATAAGTGAATTCATATTTATAAAGATCAATTATTAAGTGGAAGGTGAAAGGTACAAAGTATAAATCTAGGAAAATTGAACACCCTCAAACATTAAATAGAGGGTAGAAAGTTCAATATTCTAGGTGTTAGTGAGTTGAAATGGTCTGGTATTGACCATTTTTAATCAGAAAACCATATGGTTTATTACACAAGAAATGGCACAATCAAGAGGAATGCACTGGATTCATCCTAAAAGGACATTATTTCAAGATCTATCTGAAAATACAATGTTGTCTGTGATAAGATGATATCTATCCACATATAGGGAAATCTATTCTTTGCAACTATTATTCAAATTTATGCACCAACTACTAAAGGTAAGAATGAAGAAATTGAAGAATTCCATCAATGTCTTCAGTCTGAAATTGAGCAAACATAACTTCAAGATATTGATAATTATTGGTTAGAATGGAAACGTTGCAGACATAGAGGAATGAACACTAGTTGGAAAATAAGGTCTTTGACAGAAGACGTGATGTGCTATGGGATGACATCCCTCAAGAAGAAAGCAAAATGTCATTACAAAGAAAGTGAAAAAAAAAAGACCAGTGTAGGTTTCAGAAGAGACTCTGAAACTTCCTGTTAATCTTAGAGTAGCTAAAGCAAATGGAAGAAAGGATGGAGTAATAGCACTCAACAATAAATTCCAAGGATCAGCCCTAGAAGACAAAGTCAAGTTTATAATGAAACATGCAAAGATACAGAATTAATATATATATATATATATAAAAGGAAGAATTTGCTCAGTATATCTTAAACTAAAAGAACTAAAGGGACATTCAACCCTCCAGTGCTCGTATTGAAAGATTCTATGGGCAAAATATTGAATAATGCAGGAAGCATAACAGAACATGGAGAGGATATACAGAGTCATTGTATAGAAAGAACCAGTCAGCAGTCCACCATTTCAAGAGTTACCATATGACCAAGAACTGGTGGTACTAAAGGAAGAATTCTAAGCTGCACTGAAAGTGTTAGCCAAAATCAAGGCTCCAGAAATGAATACAATACCAATTGAAAAGTTTCAATAGGCTGAGGAAGCCTGGAAAGCACTCACTCATCTGTACCAAGAGGTTTGGAAGACAGCTACTTGGTCAACTGACTGGAGCAGATTTCTATTTGTATCCATTCCAAAGAAAGGTGGCTCAACTGAAGACACACATTATAGAACAATATCATTGCTATCGCATTCAAGATTAACCCACAATGGTTGCAACAGTACATTGACGGGGAGTTGCCAGAGGTTCAGGTAAGATTAAGAAGAGGACATTAAGCACAGAATGTCATTGTTGATGTCAGATGGATATTGGCTGAACGTAGAGAATACCAGAAATATGTTTAGTTGGGTTTCATTAACGAAGCATAGGTATTCAACTATGTGGATCAGAACTGTTGATAGCATACAGAAGACAGGAATTCTGTCTTTAGAACACTTCATTGTGCTGATGTGGAATTTGTACATGGATCAAGAAGCATTTGTACAAACAGAAAAAGGGAATACTGCATGGTTTAAAAGGAAAGATGTACCTCAGATTTATGCATTCATTCTGTATGCTGAGCAAATAATCAGAAAAGCTGTCTTAGATGAGGAAGGCTTCAACATCAGGATCAGAGGAAAGTTTACTAACAACATGCAATATGCAGATGACATAATCTTGCTTACTGAAAGTGAAGAGGACTTGAAGCATTTACTGATGAAGATCAGGGGTTGCAGCCTTCAGTATGGATCATGACTCAATGTAATGAACACCAAAATCCTCACAACTGGACCAATAGGTAATATCATGGCATTAGAGAACAGAGTGAAGTTGTCCAGGATTTCATCTTGTTCAGATCCACAATCAATGCTCTTGGAAGCATCAGTCAAGAGATTGAACAACATATTGCATTAGGTAAACCTGCTGCACAAGACCTTTTTAAAGTCACAAAAAGCAGGGATGCTATTCTGAGGACTAAGGTGTACTTGGCCTCAGCCATTATATTTTCAATTGTATCATATACGTATGAAAGTTGGGCATTGACTACAGAAGACTGATTAAAGCTGATGTTTGAACTCTGGTGTTAGTGAAGAATATTGACAGTATCATGGATGGCCAAAAGGACAAATGAATCTGTCTTGGAAGAAGTATGGCCAGAATGCTCCTTTGAGGCAAGGATGGCCAGACATCTCACATACTTTAGATGTGTTATCAGGAGAGACCAGTCCCTGGAGAAAGACACCATGTTTTGTAAAGTGGAGAGGCAGTGAACAATAGGAAGGCCTTTAGCAGCAACAATGTTCTCAAACATAAGAACGATGTGACAATGGCCCAGGACCAGGTGGTCTTTGGCTCTGTCGCACACAGGGTAGGTAGGAGTTGGAACCAACTCGATGGCACCTACCAACAAGCAACTACAACTGACCTTCAACTTCCCCAGTTCCACCTATCATCTCCTAATTTGAGGTCAAATGTTCCTTCTCTAACTGACACCTTTCTTAGCTCTCTATTGATCTCCTTTATGTCTTGAAGAAAATAATTTTAAATGATATTTCTTATTATTTTTTCATCTTGATCATGTGAAAGCATAGTCCCCAAATACCATAGATGAATGTGACTCAACATAAAAGTCACCTAATATTTCCGTTTGCAGAGAAGTCATGAACATCCCAGCATTCCCTTTCCCAATGCTTAGGGGATTATTAGGCCTGGTGCTGCAATGGTTAAAAAAAACCTGCTACCTGGAAGGTTGATGGTTTAAATCCATCCATCTGCTCTATGGGAATAAGACTTGGTGATCTACTCATAAAGATTACAACCTAGGGAACCCTATCAGGTAATTGTCTCTGACCTATAAAATTACTATGAGTCAGAATGACTCAACAGCACAGCAGCCCACAAAAATGCGGTCATTACTTTTATTTTTCTCAAAGGATGCTGACAATGTTAGAAAAATACAATTTAATAAATTGCATAGAGATGAAGAAGAAATGACTGGGGTTTCTTTCATTCTAGTTTGTGAGGAAGTGACAACACACGAAGTCTCCACCCATATTTATTGTGCTTATTTTATTAGTTCATTTCCATAATCAGAACACACATTCTCCAAATAATCCAATGCTTTTAAAAGAAAGAAGCTAGACAAATGTACTATATTCTGATTATTTCCCTAGTCAACTCTGAACATAAACAAATTATTTAAAGTCTTCTGAGAAACTCTTTTCCTTCTGTGTAGTAGCTGCCTGTTTCTTAAGATATCACGTATTTTTCATAGAGTGCAACACAATGTCAAATTTCTGAGACATTTCTAAATTGTATTAAAAATGTGTCAGCATAGTCATTTGGTTGGCCAAGCACTAACTTTACTTCAGTCTTCCTAGTGCCACAAATCCAATGACAATTATAATTAATTATACATGTGTATATTCTGCTGTATAATCTAAAATGATTGCCTCTAAAAGCCCTGGTATGTATGAAGGAACTGAATTTTATGTATGAGGGAACTGAATTTTAAAGACAGTTAAGTGAATTGCTTAAGATAGCAATGAACTTGAGAATTGAAACTAGGATTTCTGATTCTCCAGTTGAACATATAACCACTAGATTCACCGTCTTCCTGACTACAAATATATATTATTATCAATCTTTTAAATCAATTTTGCCTCTAGAGAGAGGAAACCTCTTAGAGCTGATTTTGTTCCCGTCTTTAATGAAGACATAGAGGGTCACAATTTAATATTTTGTATAATGATACTAAGATGCATTTTAATGGCACATAATTTCATTTTGTACATTTCCTTTTTTTCCTATCTAAGAATTATGTATTGCCACTTTCAGCTGGAAATAATTTTTTCTTAGGGAAAATAAAATAAACCTTAGTGATGATATCATAAAGGGTTTCAAAAAGTTTGTGGAAAAATGAAATTCAAAGATTGTGGAATTTTTCAAAAACTTTTATAGCTTCCATGGAATTCAAAGTAATTGATACTAATCAGGTCAACGGACATGCCATCACTTAAAGGTAAAATGAAAAAAATTAAAAGTCTGATAATCTGTTTGAATGTTTACATGTATTTTTGACCCCAATTGTGGGAGGTGGGGAGGTGGGAGCAGGAACTAAATCTGTTACATTAATCCTAATCAATTCTTAAATAAACAAGTAGAATATATAAAATAAATTCAAAATTACACTATCACCAATGAATGATGAGAATTTAAAATTAAAGGCACAGTACTTCCGGCGTTGTTGTTGTTAAGTGCAGTCCAGTCTGTTCCAACTCATATTGACTCCATGTCCAACTGAAAGAACCTACCTCACCTGTGCCGTCTTCACCATTGCTCTTATGTGTGAGCCTATCACTGCAGCTACTGCGTCTATCCATCCATCTTGTCAAAGATCTTCCTCTGACCAGAGGATGCACACTGGTACAGATAGGAAGCAGAAATACAGGGACTCCAAGGTAGATGATCCCTTCAGGACCAGTGGTGTGAGGGACGATACTGGGAGCGTAGAGGGAGGGTGGGTTGGAAAGGGGTATCCGATTACAAGGATCTACATGTGACCTCCTCCCTGGGGGACAGACAACAGAAAAGTGGGTGAAGGGAGACGTCGGACAGGGCAAGATATGACAATATAATAATTTATAAATTGTCAAGGGTTCATGAGGGAGGGGGGAGCGGGGAGGGAGGGGGGAAAATGAGGACCTGATGCCGGGGGCTTAAGTGGAGAGGAAATGTTTTGAGAATGATGAGGGCAATGAATGTACAATGTGCTCTACACAATTGATGTATGTATGGATTGTGATAAAAGTTGTATGAGCCTCCAATAAAACGATAAAAAAAAAAAGATCTTCCTCTATTTCACTGCCTCTCTACTTTAACAAGCACGATGTCCTTCTCCGGTGACTGGCCTTTCCTCATAACATCTCCAAAGCATGGGAGACAAAGTCTAGCCATAATGCTTCCAAGAGAATTCTGGGTGCACTTCCCAGACAGATCTGTTTGTTATTTTGGCAGTTTGTGATACTTTCAATATTATTCTCCAGAAACATAATTCAAAAGCATAGTTTCTTCTTCCGTCTTCTGTATTGAATATCCAACTTACACACGGGTAGGAGGTGATTGAAAATAGTATGGCTTGGGTCAGGTGCAAGTCCTCAGTCCTCAAAATCACACCCTTGGCTGTCAACGCTTTAAAGAGGTCTTGTGTAGCAGATTTGCTCAATAAAATGTGACATTTGATCTCTTGACTGCTGCTTCCATGTGAATTAATTGTAGATCCAAGCAAAATAAAGTCCTTGACAATTTAAATCTTTTCACCAATTATCACGCTGCTGCCTACTGCTCTGGTAGTGAAGATGTGCGTCTTCTTTACAGTGAGTTTCAACCAACACTGAAGGGTGAAATCCTTATTTTTCATCAGCAAGTGCTTCAATGCCTCCTCACTTTCAGCAAGCAAGGTTCTGTTATCTGCTCTGCATATCTCAGGTTTGTAATAAGCTTTGCTCAAATCCTGGTGCTGAATTCTTCTTCAAATAGTCCTGATTCTCTAATTATTTGCTCAGCATACCGAATTATTATGTAAAGGGATAGGATGAGACCCTGATACCCACCTTTCCTGATTTGAAACAACATAATTAGTTATCCTCCAAAAGATATATTAGCTATCATTCTAACAAATGTAGAGCTAAGATCCTATGTATAGCAACTCAATGAGGTAAAGTATAAAACTGTTGAAGGAAACCCAAGATGATATAGAGAGTATATGTTCACAGAAAGACTTATATATTATTATGTTAATTTTTCCAACTTTATCTATAGACTCAATGCAATCATAGCCCAAATCCCAGCAAGTTATGTGTATATGAACCACTGATTTTAATTTTTACATGAAAAGTAAGCAGAATACTGAAGAATAGAGTTAGAGTACTAACATTACTGAACTTTAAAACTCTGTTTTGTTGGAAAAGGAATAAACAAATAAATCACTGGAATAGGATAGAGAGCCAGAAAATAAATCCATACCCTTAAGAGTCAAGTGATCTAAGACAAAGGAACACGATGAATTCTATGAGGAAACAACAGTCTTATTCTAAAAAGTAAATGACTCTAGAAAAACTATGAAAAAGTGTAAAAAAAAAAAAAAACTATGAAAAAGTGTATCCAGAAAGCAATCTTTTACTTTTCACAAAGATTAACAAAAAATGGATCATAGATCTTCATGGAGAATGGAAACCTGTACACATCTAGAGCACTACATAGGAGAAAATGTAGATGATGTTGAGTGTGTCAATTACTTTTCAGATCCAACACTAAAACCAGGATTTATAAAAAAAAGAAAATTGATAAAATGAATTTAATTAGTTCATTTCTAATCTACTTTGGAAAAGACCATGTTTAAAGACTGAAAATATAGGTCATTGGTTGGGAGAAAATATTTGCAAATCACATATCAGACAAAGGACTTGTACTCAAAATATATGAATAACTCTTTAAAATTAAAATGTTTTTCATCATCGTATATCATTTTGAAATTGACACAGCGAGGTAGCACTACACACATGCAATAGGTAGTACTCGAAACACTGTCAACAACAAATGCTAGTGAGAACATAGAGCAGCTGTAATACTCACTATTGAAGGAAATAAAAGAAATGCAGCTACATGGAAGATATAGTATGGCAGTTTCTTATTATGCAAAATATAGGCTTACTATTAAATCCAGCAACTGCAATTGTTTACTCTTATGAAAAGAAATTTTATATTCTTATAAAAGTCTGCGCATGAATGTTTTAGAAGCTTTTTACATGATCATTAAAGAAAAAAGAAAAGAAAAAAACTGGAATCGACCAAGATTTCCTTCAGTAGGTAACAACATATGAACTGGTAGAGTCAAAAAATGAAGCCTCATTTGACAATAAAAAATGCTATCAATTTCCCGAAAGGCATAGAAAAAACATAAATGCATATGGCTAAGTGAAAGCAGCTAGACTGAAATAAATTCCCACTATAAAATATTCTGGAAAATATGGACACTTAAAAAATTTCAGTGGTTGCTAGAAATTCAGAGGGCAGAGTGAAAATAAATAGTTGGAGCTAGGGAAATTTTAGGGTTGTAAAACTATTTTGCATAGTTCTGCAGTAGTGGATAAATGTCATGCATTTGTCAAAGCTTATAGGACTGTACAACACAGCTAAGCATCACTTGTCTATCAGTTGGTCTTACTGTGGTGGCTTGTAGACAGTTGCAATTCTGACAATCAAATGCCAACAGAGTCACCCAAAATGAACGGGTTTCAGTTCAGTTTGCAGACTAAGAACAGACTACAAAGAAGGAATCAACAGTCCATTTCAGAGAAATTATGCGGAAAGCATTATGTACCAAAATGTTTCAGACACTGAGGGCATAAAGAATATAAGTAGAACTTTATCAGAAATAGTGCCAGAAGTTGAAGCCCTCAGATCAGAAGACACTCAAAATATGACTGAGGAAGAGCTAACTTCTCAAAGTAAAATCAATGATAATTAAATGAATGGAGTATGAATGAAGCATTCAGAAACTTCATTTGCTTATGGGGAAAAACTCAAAATGAGAAGAAATTGTGGTTAAAACTTACCAATTACCAGAATAAGGAATAGATCAAGTATGAATTTAAGAAAATTGTAAGTTATGAAAAATGAAATGGAATGCATAAAAATTGATATCCTAAGTGTTAGTGATCTGAAATGGACAGGTCTTGGCCATTTTGAGCCAGAAAATCATATGGCTTATCACATTGGGAATGACACCATCAAGAGGAGTGATCTTGCATTCATCATTAAAAAGGACATTTCATAATCTCTCTTGAAGTACAATGCTACCTGTGATAGGATTATATTTGTCCAACTTCAAGGAAATATAATCAATACAACTATTATTCAAATTATGCTGCAACAGCCAAACGTAATGCTGAACAACTCTACTAACATCCTCGGTCTGAAATTCATCAAACAAGCCATCAAGGTACATTGATAGTGGCAATTGGAACGCAAAAGTTAGAAACAAAGAGAATAGAATATTAGTTGGAAAATATTGTCTTGGTGATTGACACAAAGCCAGAGATTGCATGATGAAAATGTTGTAAGATCAATGCCTTGCTTATAACAAATTTTTGTCAACAGCACAAATGGCAACTATACACTTAGATGTCTTCAGATGGAATACACAGAAATAAAATTGACTACATGTGTCAGAGGAGACAATGGAGAAGCTTAATGTCTGCAGCTAAAATGAGGACAGAGACTGACTGAGGAGCAGACCACAATTGTTCATATGTAAGTGTAAGTTGAAGCTAAAGAAAATAAAAGCAAGTCCATAAGAGCCAAAGTACAGTCTTTCGTACAGCCCACCTAAATTTCGAGAACATCTCAAGAAGAGATCTGATTCATTGAACACTGATGTTGGAGACCTGATATACTGTGAGATGACAGCAAGAACATCATTCATGAAGAGAAGAAGTCCTTACAAAGACAGCAAAGATCAATGTGGATATCAGAAGAGACTCTTAAATTTGTTCTTAATGGTAGAAAAATTAGCTTACTTAGTTAAAGTAAATACAAGAAATGATGAGGTCAGAGAGCTGAATAGAAAATATCAAAAGGCAAGTCAACAAGACAAAGTCAAGTATTGTAATGAAATATGCTAAAACTAGAGTGAGGAAATAAGAAATGGAAGAACACAACATATCATGAACTGAAAGAACTCAAGAAAAAATTCAAGCTTTGAGTTGCAATATTGAAAGTGTCTATGGGCAAGACATGGAATGAGGCAGGAAGCCTCAAAACAAAGATGAAAAGAATGCACAGTCACTGTACCAAAAAATTAGTCAACAGTCCACCATTTCAGGAGGTAGCACGTGACCAAGAGCCAATGGTTCTGAATGATGAAGTTCAAGCTTCACTGAATGCATTGGGCAAAAACAGGGCTCCAGGAATTGATGAAGCACTAAATGAAATGTTTCAGCAACATCGCAAAGCATTGAAAGCACTCACTTAGGTATGCCAGGAAATTTGGAAGACAGTTACTTGGCCAACTGCCCGAAGAGATCCATATTTACAATCAATCCAAAAAAAGATGATTCATCAGAATGCTCAAATTATAGAGTAATGTCATTGATATCATATGCAAGTTAAGTTTTGCTGAAGACTATCCAACAAAGATTAGCCAAAACTGGAGCTGCCTGAGATTCAGGCCAGATTTAGAAAAAGGATGTGGAACAAGGGATATCATTGCTGATGTCAGATGGAGCTTGGCTCGAAGCAGAAAATTCCAGAAAAATGTTTACTTCTGCTTTACTGACTATGCCATAGCATTCATAACAAATTATGGATAGCCTAGAAAACACAGGGAATTTCAGAATACTTAATTGTACTAAGGTGGAACTTGTGCATGGATCAAGAGGCAGTTTTGCACACAGTACAAGGGAATACTGCATGGTTTATAATCAGGAAGGGTGTGCATGAGAATTGTATCTCTCACCATACTTATTCAATCTGTATAACTAATCAAGTCATTCAATAAGTTGGATTAAATATAGAAGAACATAGCATCAGTATTAGAAAAAGGCTTATTAACAGCCTGAGATATGCAGATGGAACAACTTGCTTTGCTGAAAGTGAGAAGACTTGAAGCACTTGCTCATGAAAATTAAAGATTGCACCTTCCTCCCTGGGGGACGGGCGGCAGTGGGGTGGGTGAAGGGAGACGCCGGACAGTGTAATATAAGATACAATAATAATTTATAAATTATTAAGGGTGCATGGGGGAAAGGGGAGGAGGAAGGGAAGGGGAGGGGGAAAAAAAAAAGGGAAAATGAGTGGATTATGGGAACCCAAGAGGCAAGCGAATTTTGGGAATAATGAGGGCAACAAATGTACAGATGTGCTTTACACAATTGATCTATGTATTGTGATGAATTGCATGAGCCCCAATAAATTGATTTTAAAAAAAAAAGATTGCACCTTCATTATGAATTACAACTCAATGTAAAGAAGAACAAACTCTTCACACTGGACCAATAGGTAGCATCATGATAAGTGGAGAAAAGATTGAAGTTGTCATGGATCCCCAATGTATCCACATGGAAGCAGCAGTCAGTTGATCACATGACATATTGTCTTGGGTAAATCTGCTACATGACACCTTTTTACAGTGTTAAAAAGCAAAGACTTCCTTTGAGGACAAAGATGCACCTGACTCAAGTATTTTCAGTCACCACATACCTATGTGAAAGTTGGGCATTTAATACAGAAGACAGAAGAAACTATGCATTTTAATTATGATGATGGTGAAGAATAAAGTAATGGGAACTGTGAAGAGAATAAACAGATCTGTCTTAGAAGAAGTACATGCAGAATGCATTTAGGAGCAAGAATAACGAGATTTTGTATCACATTCTTTGGGTATATTATCAGGAGAGTCTTTTCCTGAAGGAGAACATTATGTTGGGTAAAGTTGAGGAGCAGCAAAGCATAGGAAAGCCCTTGACTAGATGGATTGATACTATGGCTGCAACAATTGCTTCTAATATAAGAACTATTGTAAGGAAGGTTCATGACTAAACAGTGTTTCCCTATTAGTCATAGGTTTGCTATGATTAGGAACTGACATATAGGCACCTAACAATAACAACTAACCAACCAAAGAGTGAAATTTAATGTAAACTATAGACTTTAGTTAATAATACCATATCAATACTTGTTCATCAGATGCAATAAATATATGAAGGAAATGTTTTAAAATACAGGAAAGAATATGCAATGGAGAGAAAGAGTATATGGAAATCATACTTTCATCAGAATTTTTCTATAAGTCTAAAACTACTCTAAAATACGTAAAGTTTATCAACTTAG
Source organism: Echinops telfairi (assembly GCF_000313985.2). NCBI lineage: Eukaryota > Metazoa > Chordata > Mammalia > Afrosoricida > Tenrecidae > Echinops > Echinops telfairi. Next base: position 40,629,960 of record NW_022111324.1, on the reverse strand, counting down.
AGAATATCTTCAGAAACCCAGTATCCCATAAGAACCTAATAACCAAAATGTATACAAGACAGTTTCAAATTAACAACAAGAAGACACACCAATCAAAACATGAGCAAAGAACATTTCTCCAAAGGGAGCATTCGAATGGTCAAGCATACATCAAAAGATGTTCACTTTTTCAGCTAACAGAGATACAAATAAAACCACAATAAGATATCATTTCATTTCCAGTAATATGAATAAGCTTAAAAAGCCAAGCAAAACAGAAAAGAATAAATAATAGTAATAATGTGGGGTAACTGTGAACTTATACATTGCTATGGAATGCACAATTCTACAGCTGTGTGGGAAACAGTGTGGTGGTTAATCAAAATAAATTAAGACTAGAACCACTGTACATATGATCCAGCAATTCCACTGTCTGCAGAAACACAGGAACTTGAAACAAATGGACATACATACACTATTGTTCATTGCAGCACTAGCCACAGTAGCCAAAGGTGAAAAAACTTGCCCATAAACAGAAAAATGGATAAGCACAATTTGGAACATAAATACAATGGCAAACTACTCAGCCAGTAAGAGAAATGTCCTGATAAATATTATAGAATGGGTGAAGCCTGAAGAACTATGCTTAGTGAAATAAAGCAATCAAAAAGAACAAAGATTGTGTGACCTCCTTATATAAAAAGACAAGAACAAGCAAATGTGTAGCGTTTATTAGCTGTTATCTGGGGTCAGAGGGAGAAGGAAAGGGGAGAGGCCAATGTCTATAGAGTACTAAATTTTAGTTTATGGTGATGGTTAGGGATAGGTTTTCATAATAGATGGCTCTCTAAGAAAAACAACACGAACTAGGTACAGATATATTAGAATATCCAACAATTTAATATCAAAAGGGGAGCATTTGCCCAAGGACAAAGTTCAGAAAGGTTGAGAAAGAAGAAGAAATTTAAATGGAAAAAGAGAAGTGGGATAGGAAGTGTTATATTCAGGGATTACAATGAAAGAGATGGCACAAAATATGCATGAACGTATGTATAAACCTTCACCTAATTCACAATGAAAATATTTTAAAAGGTCGGGTTTAATAGCCAATTTGTCATTAGTAAGTTGCACACCTATGAAAAGTTGACTCGGCAAGTTATGCAGTAGCTACAGCAACAAGAACAGAAAAATTGTGCAGCTGCTGCTGAGGCTGTATATGTGTGAGTATAACCCAATACTTCGTGGGTTCTTTGATTTGGAAGTGTAAATTCATAATTTTATGAAATATACCGTTTCATTGGTCTAATATGTTTAGTATTTGTACTCTGCCTCCTAATTTGTAGTGGAGTCTTGGAAACTTTCAAGTGGCCATCCAAGGTGCAACAAATTGATCTCTATTCACCAGGAGCCAAAGAGAAAGAAGGAGAGTCAGAAAGAGGAGGAGGCAATGGAATGCACTCATTAACTGTGTCTTTTGCCACGAGGCCAGAACTAATGGTGCCTGGTTATCATTACTGAACATTAGATCGAAAATCCTACCGAAGAATCCTGAACAAAAACAGGAGAAATATAAAACAGGATTTGAAATTATTGTGGAATACAGATTGTTTTTGAACCATGGAAGTCGGATGAACCCCTAAAATTATTGCCATGAGATAATCTATAAACCTTAAACAAAACGATCCCAAAGTCTTCTTGAAACCGAACAGCAGGTTAATTTAACTAATAAAGAGTGTTTGCCTTGAGCCTTGTGCTCCTTTAATAACTGTATATATGGCATCAAATTGACAATAGCAACTTGACATATTGGACTGAAAACTTAGAGGACAGTGAATTTATATGAATGGGGGAAGAATAATTAAAAAAAAAAAAGCAAGTGTGAAGATAGGTCCAAGATGTGAATAATGTAATGCTTCTGAATGGCTCATACGGAAATTTCTGAATTGGTATATGTTCTGTTATGCAATAATTTCTAACCTTTATTCCTATGGTTATAATCTCATTTGGGAATGGGCTGTATTTGTTATGTTAATGAGATGGATACTGCCATGCAAGCAACAAAAATGGGAAAGATACATGCCAAGCACCTGGAGGTATCCAAGGGACCAGGAAGCAGAAGCTGAAGGGATAAGTGCTCTCCCAGAAAATGGAAAGAAAGAAAGTCTTCCCCTAGAGCCAGACCCCTAATTTCAGACTTTCAACCTCATAAATGTTGAGAAAATAATTTTTTGTTATTATGACCATCCACTTGTGGTATTCTCTTATCACAACTCTATAGAACTTTTAAAAATGTGCCACTGGACTAGAGTGGCGAGCTCCAAGGAATACCTAAAGTGTCGAAGTAGTTGTGGAGTTGGGTTATGGGTAGAGGTTGAAAGTTTTAAGGTGCCTGTTAGTAAAATCCTAGGACAGTGGTTCTCAACCTTCCTAATGCCACGACCCTTTAATACAGTTCCTCATGTTGTAGTGACCCCAAACCATAGCATTATTTTCGTTGCTAATTCATAACTGTGATTTTGCTACTGTTATGAATCATAATGTAAATATCTGATAGGTAGGATGTATTTTCATTGCTACAAATTGAACATAATTAAAGCATAATGATTAATCACAAAACAAATATATAATTATACATTGTGAAATATTTGTGTTTTCTGGTGGCCTCAGGCAATCCCTGTGTAAGGGTCGTTCAACCCCCAAAAGAGTCATAATCCAAAGGTTGAGAAAGGCTGTCTTAGAAGGTTCTGAAGAAGCTGTGGATAGACTATGGTCAAAGGCAATTTAACTTGAGGGTTCTGAAGGACGTTTAAAGAGACATAGAGAGTCCCTAGAATCGTAGAGAATGCAAGTGGAACCAGCACACAGATTTTTTTCTAGAACTGTGAACATTAAATATGCCTCCGGTGAGACTTTAGATGAAAATACAATTGGGCACTGGAGGAAAAATTATGTCTTTTTTATGTAGTGGTAAAGAACTTATTTCACGGATGTTCAAATGTTTGCTAGAATGTAGCATTTGTAAGTGATGACTTGAATATCTATCTGAGATTCCTAAGCACAATTTCTTTTTCTTTTCTTTTTTTTCTTAAATCATTTTATTGGGGACTCTTAACAGTTCTTATAACAATACATACATCCTTTGTGTCAAGCACATTTGTACATATGTTGCCATCATCAAAACGTTTTCTTTCTACTTAAGCGCTATCCTCATTAACTCTTGATAAATTATAAATTATTTTTATCTTCATATCTTACACCATCTTTTGTCTCTCTTCACCCAGGTTTCTGTTGTTTGTCACCCTGGGGGGGGGGTGTTATACATTGATCATTGTGATCAGTTCCCCTGTCTCCCCCCACCTTCCCCCTACCTTCATGGGATTGTTATTCCCATTATTATTCCACAGGAGTTTATCTTTCCTGGATTCCATTGTGTCAAGAACTCTAATCTGTACTAGTGTGCATGCTCTGGTCTAGCCAGATTTTTAAGGTGGAACTGGGGTCATGATAGTGGAGGGGAGGAATCATTAAATAACTAGAGGAATGTTGTATGTTTTGTCAGTGTTATATTGCACCCTGGCTGACTCGTCCCTTCCTTGTGACCCTTCTGTGAAGGGATGTCCAAGTGGCCACAGATGGGCTTTGGGTCTCCACCCCGGACCCCTCGTTCACATTTATATGATTGTTTGGGGGCTTCTATAATGCCTGATACCTTATCCTGTTGACACCTCATGATCACACAGGCTGGTGTGCTTCTTCTATGTGGGTTTTGTTGCTACCCAGCTAGATGACCGCTTGCTTCTCTTCAAACTTTTAAGAACTCAGATGCTATATATTTTGATAGCCGGGCACCATCAGCTTTCTTCACCACATTTGCTTATGCACCCATTTTGTCTTCAGCAACCATGTTGGAAAGATGAGCATCACAGAATGCTAGGTTATTAGAACAAAGTATTTTTGCATTGAGGAAGTACTTAAGTAGAGGCTCGATGTCTGTCTGCTGCCTTAATACTTAACATAATATATACACATAGATCTATGTCCCTATCATTATATATAAATATATTTATATATGTACATGCCTGTATTTATATCTCTATAAATGTCCTTTGCCTCCTAGTTCTTTCCTCTATTTCCTTTTACTTTCCTCTTGTCCCACTATCATGTTCAAATTGATTCTGCTTTTAGTAATTCCTTCCAGCTACATTGCACTTGATCAAACTCTACACTCCTTGCCATCAATTTTAGATCACTTGTTTTCCCTTGTCCCTAGGTTTGTTGGCTCCTGCTTCCTTTCCTCCACGTCCCCCTTTCCCATGTCCCCCTGGAACCATCAATCCCGTTGTTTTCACCTTGGGATTATTTATCCCGCATATCTTATATAGATAGACATGAGAGGAAAAAAAGGAAGAAAAAGAAATAAAAAGCCTATAATTATTTCCAGTTGGGTTTGTTGACCTTTGTGAATGTTTTCCAATTGAATTTGATGAGGTGCCAAGCCCTACCCTTGAAGTCTATTCTGGGGGTTCTTCGGGGATTTCTTTGTTTGCTCCCCTTACTGCTCTGTTTCACTCCCTTTGCTTTTCACTCCGGTGTGGAGTGGTCAGACTGGCACTGTGTCTCAGTGTTGCCCCCCCACCCCCGCCCAGCACTGTAGATCAGTGACGGTGCACCATGTCTTGTGGTGGAGCCAGCCCTACAGTCCTCTCTGTGCATTGGCTGCTCATAGCAGGAATATTGTCTTTGGGCTTGGTGGTCCAAGATGCAATTCTCTTTTCTCTCTCTCTCCTTTCCTTTTAGTTTGATCCCGTATATTCTGAGCAGACCCACCCCTCTCCCTGAGCAGAACCTTCAGTGCTGTCCTATGTAGTGCATTCTTCTGGGGAGGAGGTCCAAGTTGCTGGGATTAGGACTGTCAGCAGACCTCTCTGATGGTTTGCTGTTTCATGACGTTATGTTGCCTTCAAGTCCTGGTGCAGCAGGTTGAGGTCTGGTCCCTCTCTCCCTTTCCTGTAGAGAAATAAACAATACCCTCCCAATGGGTGAGTTAGTGCCCTATCCCCCCAATACCCATTTCTTCTTCTTCTTCTTCTTCTTCTTCTTCTTCTTCTTCTTCTTCTTCTTCTTCTTCTTCTTCTTCTTCTTCTTCTTCTTCTTCTTCTTCTTCTTCTTCTTCTTCTTCTCTCCTCCTTTTCAGTTGGCTATCATATGCATCCCTCAGTTGGATCTGACTCCTGCCAGAGTACTTGGGCTTTGTCCAGGGAAGGTATGCATTTAGTGGCCTTTCCCTATGCCCCTTTTGCTTTTAAAGCTTACTTCAGTGGATTCATGTTGAACTTGTCCTTTTGTCCTTGGCTTACTTCCCTTAGCATAATTTCCTCCAATTTTTCCCATGAGATGATGTGCTTCATGCATTCATCATGGCTTTTTAGAGATGCATAGTACTTCATTGTATGTATGTACCATAGTTTCTAATTCATTCATTCATTGATGGAAATTTAGGTTGTTTCCAACTCTTTGCTATTATGAATTGCACCGTGATAAACATTGGAGATGTCTGGCTGTGATCTCTTTCTTGCCTCTTCTGGTTATATGCCCAGTAGGGGGATTTCTGGGTCCTATGGTAGCTCGATTTCCATGTTTTAGATATTGCCAAATCGATTTCCATAATGGTTGTACGTACCTACAGGCCCAACAGTAGTGGGTGAGAGTTCCTATCTCATCACGGCCTCTCCAACACTGGCTACTTTCTGATTTTGTGAATTGTGCTATCTTTGAGGGTGTTACGTGGTATCTCATAGTTCTTTTAATTTGCATTTCTCTTATGGCTAAAGATAGGGAACATTTTCTCATATGTTTATTGGCCACTCAGATTTCTGCCCTTGTGAATCTTCTATTCAGGTCCTTTGCCCACCTCCTCTATGGGCTATTGTTGTTGTTGTTGTTGTTTTTCTTATTGTAGGCTAACAGAGTATTGTAGGTTTTAGTAATAAGACTTTTGTATGATGTGTCATTGCTAAAGATATTTCCCCAGATTGTGGACTCTCTTATTACTCTCTTGGAGAATTCTTTCAATGTACCTAGGTGTTGTATTTTCAGTATCATTCACTTGTCAATTTGCGCTTCCTCTGTATTAGTGTCCTTCCCTATTTACAATAACCTATGTACTCCCCGCACCAAAATTCTCAGGTTTGTCCCGATTCCTTCATTAATGACATCAATAGTTTGTGGTTTTAGCTCGAGGTCTGTGATCTTCTTGCTTCATTTTTCTGCAGGTAGATATCCATTTTTTGCAGCACCACTTGTTGAAGAGGGGATTAACTTCCCATCTGATATTTTTGGGGACTTTATCAAAGATCAGTTGTCTGTAGGCTGATGATTTTATTTCTGGGTTTTCCGTTCTTTTCCATTAGTCTGAGTATCTATCATTATACCATTACCATGCTGTTTTAACCACTGTGACTGTATAATAGGAGTTAAGTCAGGTAAAGCCAAGCCCTCTGACTTTGGCGTTCCTCTTGAGGAGTTCTCTGCTTATCCTGGGCTTTTTCCCTCTCCATATGAAGTTGGTAGTCAGTTTTTCTAATACTTTGAAGAAAGATAATGGCATTTGTATCAGGAGAGCATTAAACTTATATAGTGCATGGGCAGAACTGACATCTTTACTATATAGAGTCTTATGATCCACAAACACGGGGTATTCTTCCAATTGTGAGGGTCACTCTTGGTTTCTTATAATAGTGCTCTGTAGTTTTCCTTGAACAGTTCTTTTTTGTTGTTAGGTATATCCCTAAATATTTCAATTTCTGCTTGGTTACTATGAAGGGTACTACCATTTTTATTTCATCTTCCATGGTCTTGTCCAATGTATATAACAGTCCTGCATCTTGCCACTCTATCATATTCATATATCACTTCCAGCACTCCTCTTGTGGAACTTTTGGGATTTTCCATATATAAAATCATATCAACTGCAAATAACAACAGTTTCACCTCCTTTTTCCCCAAGATGAATACCTTTGATGTCTTTCCTTTGCCTTATGTTGTTAACTAGGACCTCCAGTATGATGTTAAATAAGAGTGGGGACAAGGGGAATCCTTGTCTGGTCCCCATTTTCAGTGGGATTGCTTTTTGTCTTTTCTCCATTGCCTACCACGTTGGCTGTTGGTTTTTCATATATAGCTAGTACTATATTGAGGAATTTACCTTCTATTCCTATCTTCTTGATTGTCTTCAACAGGAGTGGGTGTGTGATATTGTTGAATGCTTTCTCTGTGTCTATCGATATTACCATGTGGTTCTTATAATTTTCATGTCAGTGTGACAAGAATGCCTAAACAAGATCTCAGTGGGACCTCATGGCTTCTCTGTACTGATTACAACAAAATTTTAGGGAAAAGAGATGGACTTAAAATTTAATTATAAAATGAAAATGAAACAACATTTATAACAAACTACACATCAGTTGTCTTGAGCAGTTTTGTATATATGTTGCTGTTATCATTTTCAAAGCATTTTCTTTCTACCAGGCCCTTAGTATCAGCTGCTCTTTTTCCCCCCTCCCTTCCCACCCTTCCATCTTCGTGCCTCCTTAATAAATTATATATTATCATTATTTTTACATCCTACACTGTATGCTGTCTCCTTCACCCATGATTCTGTTGTTCATCTCCAGGGGGAGGGGATGCTAATACATTGATCATTGTGATGGGCTCCCCCTTTCTCCCCCTCCTTCCCCCACCTTCACCCTACTCTCATGGTATCAATACGTTCATTATTGTTCCTGAGAGGTTTACCTGTCCTGGATTTCATGTGTCAAGAGCTCTTATTTGTACCAGTGAACATGCTCTGATCTAGCGGGATTTGTAAAGTAGAACTGGAGTCATGATAGTGTGTGTGTAGGGGGGGGGGGAATAGAGGGGGCATTAAAGAACTAGAGGAATGTTATGTGTTTCATTGGCACTATACTGCATCCTGGCTGGTTGGTCCATTCCTTGTGACCTTTCTGTGAGGGGATGTCCAATTGTCAACAGAAGAGTTTTGGGTCTCCACTCTACCACCTCAATTTCATTGGTATGAGTGTTTGTTTTGGGTCTTCTGATGCCTGATGCCTGGTCCCATCAACACCTCGTGATCACACAGGCACAGAGGGATGGAAACAACCTAAATTTCCATCAATGGACAAATGGAATAAAAAACTCCCATACATACATACAACAGAGTACTACGCAACCCTAAAAAGCAGTGATGAATGCATGAAGTGCATCCTCACATGGGAAGAGTTGGAGGAAATTATGCTAAGGAAAGTAGGCCAAACAGAAAATGGCAAGTACAACATGAATCCACTGAGGTAAGCTTAAAAAATAAAGGGGATATAGGGGTATAGTCACTAAATGCACGAATTCCTGGGACAAGGCCCAGGCACTCTGGCAGGGGTCGGACCCAACCCAGGGATGCATATAACAGCCAACTAAAAAAGGAGGAGAAAGGGGGTGGGGGAAGAGGACATGAACAGTGGGGGAACAGGAAACTAATCCATCCAGGGGAGGGCACTGTTTATGTGAAGATTTCACAGGTTCTCATAAGATGTGAGAGCCATTCTATGAGGGAATATGCTCCTGTCCCACTTATCCTGAATTTGGATGATTCGGAAGATGAGATTTTGAATTTGCAATAAATTTAAGACTTTTTAAAGATGGTATCATGGAAATGAATGTGTTCCGCACGTGGAAGTGATATGATTTGGGGAAGGGGGAGAGAATGAAATATTATGCATTAATTTGTGTCTCTGAAAAGTGTGTGTTGGAAAACCTAACCTCTATCAACGTGGCTTCCCCATTTGCAAATGGGTTTTCATGGAATGAGACAGAATTAGTGTAAGGCATGTCTTGAGCTTATTTGTTTTCAGTTACAAAAGAGATTAAATAAGCAAGCAAAGGCAGCAGACAAGGAAAAGATAGATGTTAAGCAGCATGACACTCTCTAAGGAAGAAAAAGAGACCTTGACCTCCCCCTCCCCTGTGAGTCAGCACCCTGATGTCAGGGTCCTGCTCTCCTAAAGCATGAGGAATGACATTTCTGTTAAAGTCTGCGATTTGTAGTATTTCTATTATAACATCACGAGATAACTAAGACAGTGTATAAGATTCTATTGATAACACACAAAATAGTGGTTTTAGTTTTTAAGAAATCTTACTTATTGATAATTAGCATTGATATTGATATTCCATTTAATTTCATTCGCAAGATATTTGATGATAAAATGCAATTTTTTAGATATAAGAGAATAGAATGAAATCTATTCACAGAATGTTTCTCAGGAAACAATTTTAAAGTACCTCTCCAAAATTCCGTTGTATAACTACTACATTTTGAAAATCGACGTATAGCATTGCTTCAATACACCCAAATTTGACGAGCTCCCTTCATCCAGGAAGAGGTTCTTAAAGAGTACCTCGGTTTCCATTTTTCCTTCCGTCAGAAAAATAATTATAAATATATTTAAAAATCAAAACAATAAGATTCCCAGAAGGTTTTTTTTTTTACATATTCACAGATTAAAATTCACATTTCTAAAATACCCCTGGTAACATAGTGTATTACATGCTGGAATGCTAACCACAAGGTCAACAGTTTGAAACTACCAGCTATTGCATAGGAGAGAGATGAGGCCTTCTATTTTGTTTATATTTACAGTCTTAGAAAACCACAGGGCAATTATACTCTGTCTTATAAGTTTGCTGTTAATTGGAATTGAATCAATGGCAATGGATTTGGTTTTAATTTTGACAAAACCAGAGTATTTTGTACAAAAATCATTGATGTGCTGAATAAAAGTCAATTATATTAATCTTATTTATGATCTTTATTCCAACAAAGGAGGCATATTGTAATGATCTACATTGTAGAATATAAGAGTAAGAATGGATGACTATTTCAAAATTGCATCAACTAATTTAAAATTAATAGTAGAAATTAATTGTGGAAAATTACCTCTCTTAAAAAATTCTTAAGGTGAAATTTGTAATTTATAATCTTAAAAAAATTTTTATGACAAAGTCTATAATTTTAAACCTACCTATTCTTGAGAAAATAATGCTTGCCCCTCGATGTTGATGTGATCTCTCTACTAGAAGTTTGCTATTAATGGCTAACATAGAACAGGCTGCAGGGCTGGATGGAGCCAAATAGAAATATTTGTCTAGTTCTTATGTTATTTTAAGATTGAACTACATGTTGAATTTAGCAACACAAAATGAAATTGTATCTTGATTCTTTGCACACAGTCATCTGCAAAGAAAAGCTGAGCTAGATTAGACAGTATGAGAGAGAAAAAAATTTTCCTTCTACAAAATGGACTTAAACTTTGAAAATGGATGCACATAGTATTGGCTAAAATACATATAGAGAGAAATTCTCTAAACTAGCAATCATTTTCTGTGAATAAAAACTCTATTCCTTTTTTATGTCACAAGCCATTTTTAAATTGTTGCCCAAGAACAGTGTCCTAACTATATAACTACAATAACATGTGAAACCACACCTTGTCATAAATTTTAAAACATTGTTAAATATCAAAAGCAATAATGGTTTAGTAAATATTTTATATAGAATGGAATTAGATATATTCCATCAAATACAGTTAATGGAATACAGTAACAGTCAATTGGAATTTGGAATATAAAACACAGTCAATGTATATTATATTCCATTAAATACTGCCAATTGAGTTACTTATTTAGTCATTGAGTTACTTCTGACCCAGGGACACTATGCACAACAGGATGAAATGATGCCAAGACCTGTGCCATTTTCACAATTGTTCCTATGCTTGAGCCCATTGCTGTAGCCACTGTGCCAATCCATTTGGTTAAGGGTCTTCTGTAATTTCCCTGCCCCATTACTTTACCAAGCATGATTTCCTTCTCCAGGGACTGGTCTCTCCTGAAAATATGTCCAAAACTTGCAAAATGAAGCCTCAGCATCCTTGTCTTTAGGGAACAATCCTGCCGTACTTCTTCCAAGACAAATGTTAGTCTTTTTGGCAGTCTATGCTACTTTCAATACCCTTCACCAGCACTACAATTCAATGGCATGGATTCTCCTTAGGTCTTCCTTATTCAATATTTAAGACCATCTTGTAGAAGGAAATACTGTTTTCTCTCTCTCCATTTTATTTTTGACAACTTCCAATTACCTTAGATTTATACTTTATTCATCCTGTTATGATAGTGAACTAATTTTTGCAACAGTTTCTTGTCACCTTGAGTTGTGCTCAATCCTCAAATGAAGATCTCAAAGACTCCATTTACATGTTGTATTAAGTCACCATGGAGACACTGCTTTGAGAAAGCAGTACCCCTCAATCCTATTTCATGTGCCTTCTGATCAGAGGGGGCCATCATCATGACCTCCAAGAATATTGTGCTTCCATTTATTAGACCTTCAGTATCTAAGAAAGTGTCCATGCTGTGCATAACGTTTCCAGGGGATACTCCCTCCAAAGTGGGCAAGAGATTCCTTTCTCTGAGGGTGTTCTCATGCATGGATGGGGCTGGGTGGTATAGTGATTATATGTTGGGCAGCTAACTGCAAGGTCAACAGTTTCAAACCACCAGTCACCCTGAGGGCCAAAGGAAGGTCTTCCTACTCCCAGAAGAGTCACAGTCTTAGAAACTCTCAGGGCCAGTTCTCCCCTGTCCTACAGGGTCACTATGAGTCAGCATGGTCTCAATAGCAGTGAGTTTTCCTTTTTGATGCATTAGGCTTTGAGCTCTCTACACTACTCATTCATTTAATCTCTCTCCTTAATTCTCTCTAAGACAATGATCTTGGAATGCTACCAATAAACTACCTAATAATTTAATCCTTTCTCAATGTATTAATTTTTCTAAAGCTACAAGAACAAATTGCCACAAACTGAATATCTTGAAACAACAGAAATATATTTTTTCTAATTTTGGGAGTCTAGAAACCCTAAAGCAAAGGGTCAAGTTCCCTCTTCAAAATGATTCTATCCAAGTAACCTTCCCTGTCCTTTCCTAGCTTTCCTTCAGGCTTCTGGCATCCTTGATGTTTCTTGGCTTGTGGTTGCGGTCCCCTACTCTCTGCTTTCGTCTTGAAATGGGCTCAGCCCCTATTGATTTGTCTCTATTTTTCTGCGCCTTAATCTCCTTCCCCTTTCTCTTGAAGAGCAGCAGTCACTGGATTAGGCCTCATTTTCATTGATTACAACTGGAAATGCTCTCTTTACAAACATGTTTACATTCATAGAAACTGAGTGTTAGATATCGAACATACACTTTTGTGTATTAGCTATTGAACATACATTTTTGTGGCACAATATTTAACCTTAAAAATTTTTCACCACATTCGCTATAGCAATAGTTCTCAATCTGTGGGTCATCAGCAACCCCTTTGGGGGTTGAAGGACCCTTTCACAGGGTCCCCCCAACCCTTTCACAGGGGTTGCCTAATTCATAACAGTAGCAAAATTAGTTATGAAGTAGCGACAAAAATAATTTTATAGTTGGGGGATCACCACAACACGAGGAACTGTATTCAAGGGTCACAGCATTAGGAAGATTGAGAACCACTGCTCTATGGATTTAATATGGTTGACTTTCATTTTTGAAATTTCACTTTCTTTTCTTCTATGATACTAGATTTCCTTGTTTTTATTTATCTGTTTTTAAAAATACAAAACAAGCAAGCCAACAACTAAATTCACCATCACTGAGTCGATGTCTACTCACAGTTACCTTATAGGACAGAGTAGAATTGCCTCTGTGGGTTTCAAAGACTGTGGTCTTTATAAGAGCAGAAACCCGCAATTTTCTCCTGCTGAGCAGCTGTTGGTTTTGAATTGCTGACTTTATGATTATCAGCCCAAATTGTAACCCACGGCAGCACCAGGCCTCACATCTCTCCCTGTGGTTTCCCATATGGCATTTCTGTAACTTTACTCTTAGTTCTTTAACTCCCGTAGTCTATTTATTAATGAAAAAGTCATTACATTTAAAATTAAATCATCAAGCATTTAACAAGGACATTTGAGGCATCTATATATGATTACATAGCCAACCAACAATTTTTTTTTTAATTCTCCTATTGTCTTGTTTTTTAAGCCTGTTCCTGGGGTTCTTTGGGATGCTAATTTGAAAAATAACATCAGATATGCCAAATCAGATCTGGTGTCTTAAAAATGGTGCTCCACAATATTTTCAGATATTAAGTTATACTAATTCATTTATTTTTCTAGTTTTGACTGTAAGAAGAATCCAGACCCACAAATTACAGGACAAGACAAAATGGTACGAAAAATTTTCCAAAGAATTAGGTATTAACTGATTTCCAGGGGAAGCTGTATATGAACCCAGGTGGCTAGTTGGTTACACATTGAGCTGCCAATTATAAGGTCAGTTATTCAAACCCACCAATCACTGTTCAACTTTTGATGGTTTAGAAGCCCAATGGGGCAATTCTCATCCTGTAGGGTCACGATGAGATAGAATCAATGGAAGCAGGTTTTCCTATGTGGTCTGAGAGGTTGTATGATATATTCAGAGGCTACAAATTGGATACTGCAAAGTCAGAACACAGCTTGAGAAGAGTGGGAAATAAAAAAGAAAATTGCAAATGCTCATATATTAAAGATCTGAGGACAAGTCTGAAACATGTAAGACAAAATAATAGAACTAGTAAGACTTCACTACTATCATGATAGAAAACATAAGAATTCATATTTTGAAGATCTAAATTTTCCTTCTTCATATAGTACAGTATACATTTCAGAATACATTTTAATATATAGAAGTCGATGGATAATTCATATTAAATGTTTCAGAAGTGAGGTTGACTAAATTTTTTATGAGAAAAAATATAACTTTCTTTTAAGAGTTTCTGTGCACAGGAGAAGTTGTGCCATCTTATAACAAGAGTACAGCATTTCAATTTGAATAAAGCAGTTTGAACACTGACAGACCCATTTTTATTTCAGAGCATTTGAATCTCTACTTTATCAGTCAGTAAATTCTTACTCAGAAAGACCTTTAGAACAGAGTAGAACTTCTTCTGTGGTTTTCTGAGGCTGCAGATCTTCATGGGAGCAGAAAGTCTTAGCTTCTTCTTGCAGAGTGGCTGGTGGGCTAGAATCGTTGACCAGATGGTTGGCAATCAAACCCAGATCCCACTATGCCATATTTTTCATGCCATATTTATTGTACAGTAACTCTTACTTCCCACCCCTTTTTAAGATAACAAATTGGACTGACTTCTATTCAGTTCCTAACAAATGTAAGCGATGCTTGGAGCAAATTCCAAGTTCATGTAATTTGCACTCTTCAAATATATTTTTGGATCAAAGGACACCATGTAAAGTTTAACTTGAGCTGACAATTAGTTCAACACAAACTACTTTAAAGAAAGCCAGCATGTACTTCCTCTATCTCAAGCTAGCTACTACAACATTGAAATATTTTTATTTTCTTATGGGTCAGAAAGGTGAAAAGTGTTATATGGCATATGTTCTATATCTCAAAATCTTGAACTGATAGGAAAAAGCAGTGCCATCTGCACCCAGAAACAAATGTGTAATATTTGAGGCACAATATATGTTGACCAGCATTATCTTTGCTCTTCACTGGCTAGTCAGAAAAAAGCAATCACAGTTTATGACTAAAGTAATTTATAGTAAAATCGCGGTACACATACCAAGATACCACTAAATTAACCAAGTAAGTGTGGCAAGTGAAAAGAAAAGGAATGTAAATGATGGTGCAAGAAAGCCTTCAAAACATTGTTAAATATCATAAAGCAATGATACGCTTGCCTGCACAGCACAAATATCACTAGTGTAGGCCTTTAATGAGCAGGCACTTATTTTCTCAAAGTTCAGGGGCAACAAGAACGAATTCAGCTTGTGGTTCTGGGGGGCGTTCTTCCCTTATCTCCTTCAGCTTCTAGTGGCTGACAGAAGTCCTTGTAGGTACACCTATGTCCGTGGTGCCTCTTCCTCTTCCCTAGCCTGTATTTCTCTCTGTGTCTATCCAGTTCTTCTGAAAACTCAGTAATGATTAATTTGAGAACCCAACATACTGACATATGATCTAATTACCTGACCTCAGAAAATCCCGTTTCCAAGGAGAATCATATTTATTTACAGGTAAAGGATCCAGCGCTTCAGGATTTAGGGAAACATAATTCAATCTATGACAATACTCAAATTAAAATTTGAAAAATTGTATGAGCCAGTTGTGGCACTTGTTTTAATAATGGGTTGCATTTATCTCATAGATATTAGAATATTTGTATTTCTATTTATCATTTTGTAAACAGTTTATTCTAGAAGAATTTAACTTTATAGAAATGTTGCAAAGATTCTACAGGGCATTTCTATGTACCTCATAACCAATTTTCCCTGTTGTTAAATTATTAAATTATCATGATCCATTTGTTAAAAGCAGTGATCTTCATAACTATAAATATTGATAATTTATAACAGTATACTTTCTTTCTGTGGATTCCCTTGGTTTCTACCAAATGTTCCTTTTCAGTTCCAAGATTCTATTCAAAATATCGTGTTTCATTTAGTTATCATATTTCCTCTCCTTATATTTCTTTATTCGGTGACTGTTTTTCAGACTTTTTGGTTTCCCTGACACTTTTGAGAAGACACGATTAGATATTTTGAAACTGAGACTAAGTTGGAATTTGGCTGATGTTTTCCTCATTAATAGATTAGTGTAATATGTTTCTGAGGAGTATCATAAATATAACAATCATATTTATGAAATACATATCACAACTTACCTATGAACCTTATGTTACATGTAGCCCAAATTCAGGGATTTCTTTTAACTTAAAGCACCTTCACTGACAAAGCCAATCAAGAAGGCAAAGCTATTATCTCTATTATAGTACACAATGTCTAGGCTCAAATACACCAATATATGAAACCACTACCAAGTCATTGTTACTTTCAAAGCTTATACTATTTGTTACTTTACAAGCAAGAACCTTATGAGGTTAACTGATCTAAGTCTTCAGATCTTTATAAATTGAAGACTCCATATCTTCCTTCTGAACTGTGTATGCTTTCTCTTAGAAAGCCATGAGCTAGTGAGTGGAGAATGAGAGAAACATTGAGAAGGAACAGCACATATCATCCTTCTTTCCAGAATAGTATGTGCCTCTTCCTATTTATTCTTACTACAATCTCTGATGATCTATAGACAATTTTAAAATGTTTGATTTAATCTCAGAGGAGATGGGTCATAGTGCTTCAACTCAAGAATATCTGACCTTCTATGAACTTGGATGGTTTTGTTTCCAGCGGTTCAATAGACACCTTCATATGTCCCCAGATACATTAGGAGAAGAAAATGACAATTTTGAGTGTCTGTAGACATCACTATTGTGTTAAAAGAACAGTCTGGCTTGTTCCCAATACGGAGTGAAAGAGTTCAATTTGTTGGGTGTGAAAATGCCCAAACCTAGCATTTGGAAGGAAGGAAGGATAAGGTTCTAAATAATCTTCTCTTTTTCTAATACAGATATGTGCAAATACCCAAAAATATCCTCTTGAACATCTTCTGGGCAATGTTTCATAATATGAATCCTTCACAAGTCTGGATATGCCACTTCCAATTTAACTCATAAGTGTAGTGTCTCATTGATTTTCCACTCTCAGGAAATGCTGTGTGAAACCTGTCTACTTTCAGGCACACTGTGAAATCACTGTGAGCTTGTGTCAATCAGAACCAACACAGTGACATAATCAATAAGTCTCCCTTGAGGCCAGTGGCTGACTGAGGTTAGACAAAGATGGCTGGTCTGATTGGCTTATCTATTTCCCTCTTGCTAGCAGAGTAAAGATCTGTCTCAGCTCCATTGAGACTGTCTGAGGACAGCAAAGACCTTTTGCTGATGTCAGTATTCAGTGCTTTCACTAGTCCTTGGTTTGCTCCTGTTAGCCCTCAGGAGGCCTGCTCTTTAGTGTTGACACTGATAATTTTTCAAACTTTATTCATTAAATTAAAAGCTATTCTAAAACATATTTGAGAGTAACTTAAATGTATGAAATAGAGGTGGATTTCATGAGCACAGAATCATTGACATTTAGCGTATACTATGTGTGTAGTGAGTTTCTCAATCAGAAGTAATGTTGTATAAAATATTTTGGCTCTGGTGAAGGCATTTGGTGATTTCATAGATGATATTTACTGTAAATTTGCAATTATGAGGTCTGAGAGCAGAGAGTGCCAAAGATGTTTATATGTGGTTTATGGACTATTCAAAGGTATTCAACTGTATGAATAACAACCAACTATGGAAAATATTGTGAAATGATGGGAATTCCACAACACTTAATTTGCTAATGCAGAACCTATACATAAACTAAAAGGCAGTCATTTGAACAGAACAAAAGTGTACCACATGGTTTAAAATCAGGAAAGGTGTATGTCGGAAATATATCTTCTTACCGTATTTATTCAGTCTGTATGTTGAATAAATAATTCAAGAAGCTGGATGATATGAGGAAGAATGTGGCATCAGGAATGAACAAAATCTTACTAATTACCAGCAATG
The DNA here is from genome assembly GCF_000313985.2 of Echinops telfairi. Classification (NCBI taxonomy): domain Eukaryota; kingdom Metazoa; phylum Chordata; class Mammalia; order Afrosoricida; family Tenrecidae; genus Echinops; species Echinops telfairi. Next base: position 40,612,394 of record NW_022111324.1, on the reverse strand, counting down.
TGCTGGTGACAAAAACTTGCTTGCTCAAAGGCAGGAGGGCTTGAAGCAATAGCTGATGAAGATACAAAAAGTGCAGCATTCAGTATGGATTGCAACTCTGTAAAGAAAACTGGAACCAATGATAAATGGAGAATATTGAATTTGTCAAGGATCTTGTTTTACACAACTGATTTTCAAGAAAGAATTAATCATTAGGAAATCAAACAACATATTGCATTGACCAAATTTGCTGAACAAGAAATCTTTAAAATGTTAAAAGAGCAAATATGTCACTTTGAAGGCTAACTAGGTCACATTATGCACCTGCCCAAAGCCATGATGTTTTCCATCACTTCATATGAATGTGAAGGTTGGATAATGAATAAGGAAGGCTGCAGATGAATTTATAGTGTTTGAATTATGGTATCAGTGAAGAACATTGAACGTACCATGGACTGAAAAGGAACAAACAAATCTGTCTTGGAAGAAGTACTGCCAAAATATTCCTTAGAAGAAAGGATTGTACGATTTCATCTCATGTGCTTTAGGCATGTGATCAAGTAGGACCCCATAGTGTCCTTAGTAAATTAGAGGGTGAGTGAAAAAGAAGACCCTCAACCCGATGGATTGATAGAGTGGCTGCAACAATAACAACAATAATAGTGGCTGCTGCAACATAACAATTGTGAGAATGGCGCAGTACCAGACAATGTTTCTTTCTGTTTGGCACATGATCACTCTGAGTCAGAACTGATTAGAGATGGCACCTAACACCATAAACAGAGTCTCAGCAGAAGCATCGCATACAAAGGCAAAGCCAAGCACATGTTCCAGTATGAACAACGCCCTGCTCCTTTCCTATCAGAAGAGTCTAGTTTGTATCCACAGCATGGTTCATCCTCTGCATTTGATTATTAAAATTCCTACTCAACTTAGATCATTCTTTAGTGAGCATTCCCTTGGGAAGCACTTCGATGGTTGGTTGGGTTCGTTTACCCATTTAGAGAAATCTATTTACATGCAACTTCCCCCTAATCTCCATTTTTCAAATCATGTGGTGTCCAAATATCTGACCACCAAGCCAAACCATTGAACTTGTGTACTTTCATGCACTCACCTTTTTTAAGTAAAATGAACACCTGGGTGTACTGCTCAAAGTTTGGCTCTTTGGGCAAAATATGCCTTTGGATTATGGTGTTTGTAACACATATCAAATATTCCATGGGTTATCAGAAGATCCAACAAACCTGCTGAGTACATCTAGAATATCCGTTAGGAGCGAGATGGGTGATCTCATCTTACATACTTTGGGCATGTTATCAGGAGAGAAGGACATCATGCTTGATAAAGTAGATCAGTTAAAAGGAGAACAACGCTTGACAATCAGATTGGTGAAGTGGCTGCAACAATGGATCCAAATATAGCAACTAAACACTTAATGAAGGGCTCAAGGATGGTGCAGAACTAGGTAATATTTTGTTCTGTGGAACATAGGGTTGGTATGAATTGTAAACACCTAACGAGCAGAGCAACAGAGCACTGAAGCGAAGCACAGCAAACATCATTGTTTAGGATTCCCCTAGGAAGAGGCTGTACATTTTAGGGTGGTGATTGCCTAATAAAACAAACTATGTGTAAAATAAGACTCGATTTTCTCTTTCTCAGCCAACTGATTTAAAGACCTCCCAGAGATGGCAGATGTGTGCACTGGACAGTGGACGATAGCAATAATGAGAGCCATATGCATTTGAGCTGCTTCAGCCTTTAGGCTACTTAGGCTTTTAAGGTATGCTTGAGGAGGAAATCATAAACCATCCATTTAATGAGAGGGTGCTTCTGTGCATATCTAACTTTATGACACCACCAAGTTCCTGATGATAATTCAGGTAGGTTGGATGGGGACTTAACACATATTTAAGTGTTCAGAAGCAACCCAAAGGCTATTTTTTCATGAGATTAGTTTTCCACAAAGGTTAACAGGTTTTGATTCCATATCTATCCTAAGAGTCTATGCTGTAATTCATCAATAATGGCCTGATAACAGTTCCAAACAGCATATAGATCTCCTATAGCCACCTTAAACATTATTGGAGCTGATTAATTACATGGTCCAAGTGGACCAAAACACTTTAAACTGTATCTGTTGTAGTACCTCTCCAGTTCTGGGGTTCACTCAAAATGGTCAACTTTCCTGGTTACTCATTAAACAGACTAGAGCAGCACACTGAAGTAAACACTACACTGCATTAAAAAAAAAAAGTCACTAATGAAACATTGCTGTGCTTCATTTTGTTTGGAGCTAGCTTATGCAGCAATTTATCCTTTACCTTACAGGGTTATTTAGACATGCCTCATATGCCTTGACCCCTAGAAATTTCACTGAGATGGAAGACCCCATATTTGTATCAGATTTTGTTTTTCAACCTAACATGCAAATGTCTTCCAAATAATTCTAGAGTAGTTGTTGTCTCTTGCTCAGTAAGTATAACCAGCACAATATCACCAAACTAATGGATCAGAATGATTTCTTAAAGGGAAAGAAGATTGCGGTCCTCTGAACTAAAATACGGATAGAGCTGAATAATGATATGTCTCACAAAAGACATAGAAACTTTCAGGTCATTTCTCCTGTGCTTCAGCTCAGGATTTGTAGCCATGTTTGGCTATTTTCAGGAGTCCTGGTGGTACTGTCAAGCAATGTTTGCATATGGTGGACTTTGAATCATCACACAACGTTGGTGATTTAAACCCACTTGGTGTTGCACAGGTCAAAGACTCAAGAACTTGTACAGGCCTAAGTCAGAACTGATTGTCAATGAGCTTGGTTTAGAGTTTGACTATCTTGAATGCTCCCAGAGGGAAAGAGCTTTTGCAAATTGTTCACTGTGTCTTAAAACATCTGCCTAGAAATCATGCAAATCACTTCATTATATATTTATAATATCACATATTATAATATAATACATATCTGATGAGGTCATATCTATGTATATATTTAGTATTAATACTATGAGGAAGTTACAGTCTTATTGTGTGCCATCAACTCCCTCCCTTCTTTTCTTTTTTTTTTAAACTTTATTTAATGGGTCTAACATTTACAATTTCATTACTAACTTTTTTCTTATTTTATTCAAATTTTAATTTTATGTCTAGTGGATTTAGTTTTATCATCAGCCCTTTCATACTGTAGTTTTTTTGCTATAGAGATCTTAATTTTGATTCATCATATTTTTTCTTCCCTCTGCATTTCATAATCAAAAATTTAAGACAATCTTTTGGACTTTATCCCTTGATTTAGTGCATATTCATGAATTTATTTTTTATACTAAAATGCCAACTTGACTAAATATAAAAAAGCCTTGAATCACACTTCCTATTCCTAAGATTTAGAAAAACTAGTTCACTTGTGGAGACTCTAATGTCATTCAGATTTTTCTCCTTTCCATGTTTTACCTTTGGGTTGCCTTAGGAATTACTTTACATTTTAAACTATCATTGAGAGAAATTTAATTACCTTTTGAAGTTAAGTGATATAACAAAAAAGAAAAGAGAATATTAATAAGCTTTGTACTACATGCCAATTTTACATCACTGAGCTTGTTTTTCTTCCTCTGAATATATTTATTAAATTAGAATACAATTATGTAAAAATGTGCAAATATCTCTAGAGCTGAATTAATCTTTAAAAAAATTAATATACTCATATACCTCACATATAGATTAAAAAATCAAGAACAAAAGTTCACTGCCATCAAATTAATGCCAACTTCTAATGACCCTATAGGGCAGATTAGCACTACTCTATATATGAGCTTCCAAAGTTGTGACTGTTTATGGGAGTAGAAAGCCCCATCTTTTGCCTTCTGAGGGGCAGGCAGTTTCAAATGGTTGACTGTGCAGTTACCAGCCCAATGCATGTAACCATGATACCACCAGTGATAGTACAGCTAGAAACCAATGAAATGCCAGCATTAGTGAAGCCTGCCAGGCTTTTTGCCATCATAAAACTTCCAATAAATAACCATTATTCTGATTCCCACAACTAATCGTTTTCTTAGTTTTTAAAACAATAGTTAGTCTTCCCTCTGTGGGAGTGCTTCACACTACACAAGGCAGCTGGGATAGCCCTCTACAGCATTCTGCGCAGCTGAGGAAACCTCAGCCTGGTCTCTAAGGTGATCTTGTCAACTGGGCAATGCTGTCCAGCACCAGTGGGCCATTGCACAAAAAGGGTACAACAAACTGCCACATTGGGATAGGATTTAAACCCCTCTGGGCCCATGTTCAGGTGATCAGGAATCAACTCTCTTTGCTCTTTGTTTTTTCTTCTCTCTTTCTTTTCTCTTTCCCACCAGTCAATCTTAGCAAGCACAGTTGTGTTTTCCCCTTCTTTTTCTTCCTTCTTTCCTTTGTTCCTATCTTCTCTCTCTCATTTTCTCTTTTCTTTCTTCTTTTTTGTTTCTCTCAAGTCCCTCTCTTTCCTTCCCCATGCCATGGCTGATTTCTAGCCCCCTACCCTCTGCCTAGCAACTCTGCCCACCCAGTGGGGAGAGCTCCAGCCTGCCTCATGTGACAGTGCTGCACAAGGCATGAGGCAGTGCTATACACGGCAGTTAGCTCAGCTATCTTTTTATCTATTTTTTTCTTTTTTCACTTTTTCATTTTCCCCCTCATTCTAGCTCGTCTCTCTTTCCTGCCACAGTCTCAGCAGGTGCAGTTTTCCTTTTTGTTGTTTCATTTTTTGGCTTTTACTTTTTTTTTGTCTTTGCATTGTGTGTATGTGCTTATTTTTATTTTTGCTCTTGTCTTTGTTTTCTCCTTTCTTTTTGTCTTCTCTTCTCTCTCTTTCATTTCACAAGACACTACCAGGCTCCAGTTCACTCCCCTCTGACTAGGGCAAGTCTGACGACCAAGTTGTCCAGTTCCTGCCCGCCCTTGTTGGCTTGACACGCAGCTGGGGAAAACACATCCATCCTCCACCATACCCCAAGTGGCTTTCCCCTTCAAATGGCTGTGGGGAAACTAGCCCCTTTAACTGACTGGGGAAAATACTGCTCACCATTGGTGGTGCTCTGCACTGCTGTGGGAGCATCCACACAACCTCCATGGCGATCTCTCTGACTAAGGTAATTCTGCCTGCCATCTACAGTGCTCTACACCAAGGACGGTACACACAGACGCCCCACCAGTGGCACTCCAGGTATAGATGGAAACACCACATGCCACTAAGGTGTTCCAAGCACCGTGAGACACACCACTATGGCTTACTGAGAGATCAGCCAGTGAAATGACACCCTCTTGGACCCACAACCACCTGACCAGCGTCCCATGAAAGGACTATCCAAATCACATTCCAAATAATGGAATAATGGTCAGCGAGGGTAAGAGTGAAACCACAGGAAGATACAGCAGTAGCCTGAGCCCCCAGTGCAGCTACCAGCTAGAAGCTCTCATACGAGTTCCCCAATAGAGAGAAAAGTGCTCCTCAACTCTGGAAGATGGACCCAGGCTCCTCTAAACAACACATAACCACCAACTAGCCCCAACAGCCTCAACTAAAAAGCAGAAGAAACAGAAGACAATGCTGGAAGAAGTCATGAACATAACAATGTGCATAGAAGAAGCAGACATTGACCTGCCACAGAAATATATTTTTAGGAAGCTGTTTGAAGTCATACAGGATATGAAGGAAGCAATACAGAAAAAGGATGAAATGATAGAGGAAATAAAGGCAACACATCAAAGGGAAATATAGATCTTAAGGGATGAAATAACAAAAGCCAGTAGCAAATTAACAGATTATGCAAACAGACTTTAGGAGGCAGAGAATCCCACCAGTGTCTTAGAGAATAGACAAGCAGACCTCAACAAACGGGAAAAGCAGTAAAATAAAACAATCAGAGACGCTGAAGTAAACCTGAGAGCCATGGCTGGTGCTATGAATAGGAACAATATTGGAATAATTGGACTACCAGAACAAGACAGAACAAAAGTCAGCAGCGAAAATAGCGAGGGAATTCATAGAGTAAAACTTTCCAAGCTTAATAAATGAAGGTCAGGCAACCATTCAGTAAGTTGTAAGAACACCAGGCAGAAGAATCCCAAGAAGTCGCCAAGATATATAATAGTTCAATTATCCAACTATGAAGGAAAGGAGAAAATCAAAGGGTAGCTAGGGAAAACCAAATAGTCATTTATGAAGTACTCAAATAAGAATATGTTCAGATCTATCAGTAGACACGATGAATAAGAGGTGGGAATGGAAAAACATATTCCAAAAATTGAAGGAAAATAATGCAAACCCAAGAATACTATACATGGCCAAATTATCTATGTAGATAGATGGATAAGTAAGAGTTTTCCCAGACAAGGAAAAGCTCAAAGAATACATAAAAAGAAACCCAACCCTACAAAAGATCCTTGCCAACCCAGTATGGGCGGAAAATCAACAGTCACTGAGTGCAAATATGAGCCCATCACATAGAAAAACTCCACCCAGAGGGGTCAGAGAGAAAACAGCCGCCAAGATAGCATTAGCTCAATAGTGGAAAGAAGGCAAGAATGAACCAAACACACACACAACACAGACTAATAAGATAGGTAGGTAGGAAAATACCCAACACAAAAGTTAAAAGATGACATCACTAAGTCCACAGATGGATGTAATACCACTAAATACCAATGGACTGATCTCAGGCATTAAAAGACAGTGGCTAACAGACTGGCTCAGAAAACAACCCATCAATCTGCTGTCTACAGGAAACACATCTCAAGCTTGCAGATAAAAACAGGTTGAGAAATAAAGGCTGGAAAAAATATACCAAGCATATGACAATGGGTAGCAATCTTAATTTCTGACAAAATGGATCTCAAAGTACAACCATAACAAGAGACAAGGAGGAGTACTATATAATGCTCAATAGAATAGTATACCAAGAACCAGTGAGCATAATAAACATATATGTGCCCAATGTGGGATGTACGCAATTCACAAATCAAACACTCCAAAAGATGAAAAAGAAATCATAGGCTCAACAATTATAGTAGGTGAGTTTAGTATACCACTCTCTGAAAAGACAGATCATTGGGAAAGAAACTCAGCAAGGAGGGTACAGATCTAAACAGCAAAATTGGACTTGGCCTGATAGATATTTTCAGAGCTTTCCACCCAAATGCAAAAAAATTTCACATTCTTTTCAAGCACATATGGCTCAGACTCAAAGATAGACCACATGCTGGGACACAAGTCGAACCTGAGTAAATTCGACCACTATGCCATAAGGCTGGAAAACAACAAAAGGACGATGAAGTAAACAAGGGCAAAAAATTGGAGGATGAATAATTGTCTATTGCAAAAGGAGTGGGTATTGGCTCAGACCAGAGAGGAAACCAGGAAGTTTCTAGAAGCCAATGAGAAAGAAAATAGGACAAAACAAAATATTTGGGATACAGCAATGGAATTTATCAAAGGAAGGCTGATAGCAATACATGCACACATGAAAAAGGACTTTTGGTAGATATGCTGACACAAAACGTACATCAATTAGAGTAGAGTGAACAGAAAAATTCTATTAATAATAAAGGGAAAGAAATAATAACAATCAGAACTGAGATACAGCAGAGGGAAAACAAAAAACTATGGAAAAAATTAATGCAACTAAAAGTTGTTTCTTTGAAAGGATTAACAGAATTGACAGACCGCTGGCAAACTTATCCGAAGAAAGGAAGGAAAAACTTTCAATAGCAAGGATGAGGGATGAAACAGGGGACACTTGACCAGAATGAAATCAAAATGATGATTACACAGTACTACGAAGGCGAGTACTCCAATGAAACCAACAACTTGGAAGATGGGCAAATACTTGTAAAAATTATTCCTCCCTAGACTATCCCATATGGATGTCAAGAACCTCAACAGACCCATATCAATGAAAGAAATAGGCAAGATTATCATGGATTGCCAACAAAAATTCCCCCAGGGCCAGATAGCTTCACTGGAGAATTCTACCACTAATTCAGGGAACAATCAACACCAATCCTACACAAAATATTCCAGAGCATAGAAAAAGACGGAAAACTTTAAAACTCTTTCTATGAAGCTAGTATAACTCTGATACCTAAAGTAGGCAAGGGTCCCACAAGAATTGAGAACTACTGACCATTATCCCTAATGAACGTTGATGCCAAAATCCTTAATAAAATAGTGTAATATACTAAAGATGGCAGTTCTGCCCAAGGCACTATGTAAGTTTAATGCTATCCCAATAAAAATTCCATCATCCTTCTTCAAAGATTTGGAAAAACGGATTAACATCTTCATATGGAGAGGGAAGAAGCCCAGAATTAGCAGAGAACTCCTCAAGAAGAAAGACAAAGTGAAAGGGCTTGCTCTACCTGACATATTTAGCACATATTATACGGCCACAGTGGTCAACACAGTGTGGTACTGGTATAACGACAGATATTCAGACCAATGGAAAAGAGCTGAAGACCCAGAGATAAAATCATCAGCACACAGGCAACTCATTTTTTATAAGAGCCCCCAAAAATATCAAATGGGAAGCAGATACCTTCTTCAACAACTGGTGCTGGAAAAAAATGGATAATTGTCTGCATAAAAATGAAGCAAGACACTTATCTCACTCCATGCACAAGCATAAACTCAAGGTGAATCACAGACCTTGAAGTATAACTCCAAATAATTAGGGCCAATAATGAGGGAATTGGGACACACCTGTGAACCTTGGCACAGGGAATACATAGGCTATTGGAAATAGGGAAGGACACGAATACAGAGGAGTCACAAATTGACAAGTGGGATATACTGAAGATAAATCACCTATGTACATCGAAAGAATTCACCAAGAAAGTAATAAGAGAGCCCACAGACTGGGAAAACGCCTTTAGCAATGACACATCAGACAAAGGCCTTATTACTAAAATCTACAATACTTTGCAAGCTTCCAAAAAGAAAAAAATCTAATTGCTCACTGAGGAGGTGGGCAAAGGACCTGAACAGAAGATTCACAGGGGTAGAAATCCAAATGGCCAATAAACATATGAGAAAATGTTCCTGATTTTTAGCCATAAGAAAAATGCAAATTAAAACAACTATGAGATACTACCTAACACCCTCAAAGTCAGCCCAATTCAAAAAGTCAGAAAGTAACAAGTGTTGGAGGGGCTGTGGAAATCAATTTGGCGATATCTAAAACAGATGGAGATAGAGCTACCATACGACCCAGCAAGTCCCCTACTGGGAATATATACCCAGAAGAGGCAAGAAACAAACCATGGCCAGACATCTGTACTCCAATGTTCATTGCGCCACAGTTCACAATTGTAAGGAGTTTGAAACAACCCAAATTTTTACAAACAGACAAATGGATAAAAAACTGTGGTATATGCATGCAATGGAGTACTATGCATCCCTAAAATGCAGTGATGAACGCATGAAGCATATTGCCACATGGGAAGAACTAGAGGAAATCATGCTAAGTGAAGTAAGTCAA